>NC_060140.1:414550576-414852542 GCF_021461385.2 Schistocerca piceifrons
GAGGGAAAAATGACTGCCTATATGCCTCTTATCTTTGTGGTCTTTCCGCGAAATGTAAGTTGGCGGCAGTAAAATTGTACTGCAGTCAGCCTCAAATGCTACAGAGCTGTTCCTAGCACAGCTGATAACTGGCAACATCGTCACTGTGACAGTGCAATCACTTCTACATATGGTAGGGGCTACTGTATTGATTCGGTAAATTCACTTGATATTCCCTTTCCATTTCAATGACTCGTGCTATATAATTTCGTGTAAACTAAGACACTGAGACAGCAAATTCAGTTTTTTGGCTATAGAAATGCTATTCTTCACATAAGCGACAACTTTTATTATCGTTCTCGATGCGTTATGAGGGTGAGCGACCAATAGCGTGATGGGAGTGGGGTGCTGGCAGCAGTGTGTCCTTAGCCCCACGATACCGCCTGTGTCTCACGTCGCAACGGCACAATGAGTCGTCAGTTTTAACTGTGGTAGGGGTCAGAGTGTGGGAGCTTTTTTCTGATTTATTTTATGGAGCTGCGAATATCCGGAAAAAAATCTGTAACGAAATGGGAAGAAAACCTTTACACATCAAGTCCTCTTGGTCGCTAGACTCAGTAAGTTGTACTAATGGTCATAGATCTCAGCATTCTGACTGCCAAGCTGCTTCACAGTAGTAGTGTCTCCGGAAAAATTAGAATTGATCGTCAATGATACAAATTTCGACATTGTTCTTCACTTAAGACTCACGTGCCAGGGTGATAAGTATGAAGGAAATGAACCTCTTGATTACTATAGGGCCTCTATGCTAAATTTCCACAGTCGCAATTAGAAACACCCTGCAGACATTTGCTAACAGCGGCTCTAGCAAATTACTTTTTCTCTGGGTAGCTTCAAATATGGGCAATTTTGTCTCCTCAAATCCAATTGAATATTTTAAATATCACTTTTGAAGAGCGTTCACTTCTCCATTAATTAATGTATGCACCACAAAACAAGCAATTTGCCTGAATAGCTATGGAGCAGGTTCTGAAAGGTATTGACACAATGTTTTGCATCCATTTACCATAGGGAATCAAACAAAGAAACCAAACACATTACATTGCATTTACTCTCTGAGCTTTGACTAACACATATGAATCCATGACAAAAATAAATCATTTGAAGACTCTCCAGTGAAAGGAAAAAGAAAAGGATGCAATGCATTAATTATAGTGCACTGGATCAGAAACAATGAAATTAATTATGTGCCACATTGATGTAATGCATACTAGTGTAACAAAATAATCACCAAGTTAAAACGGTTTTATGCCTCTGTTGCTACCGAGTGTGAAACACAAATCGTACACAGATTTTATGGGTCACCAATCAACATCATTAAAGCATTTTACACTGTCAAAAGTGAGGAGTGGAGCAGACATTGTCAGCAGAAGGCGAGGCAGCGCAGTGCTTCAGCCCCCGCCAGTAGGCAGCAAACGAGTCCCAGAGAATTCAGACGCATATGGTGTTCAGAGGCAGCTGGTCGGCCAAGAAATCTCTCCCTCAAATATTGTTGAACCAAACTGTAATTACCAATGTGACAGAAAGTGAAATATATTATAGATTCGCTTGAATTACACTCCTAGCTTCATCACAGGCAGGACAGGGACGATAAAAGTTTTGTTGACATGTGCTTTTGGCTATCAGACGGTGTATCAGCTAGTCTCGCGTTTTACCTCAAGCCTACAGTTGTAGTCAAGAGTGATGTACTCAGACTACACTCAAAACTTTCCCTGGAAAGATTGAGCATATTGCCGGTCATAGCACTCTGAGGGGAGCACGACTGTATTGTCCACCTTACGTGAACGACTCGGCGGTAAATTTTTTTGTCTAAGACTGTATCTACAACACATATTGCACGCTGAAGACCCACAAGAATGAAAAAAAAATTAGTTTATGAGAGCAACGTTAACTATAGCATTCGAAGTATTCGTTGTATTGTATACATGTGTGTAAACGCCATCCAATACCCACACAAGGAAGACAAGGATACACAGTCTATCTTCAATATTATAATTATGCCTCAGTTTGTGGAGGACCTCCGACTTAGGTTGCTAATCATATTGAATATTTAGCAGTACTAATTTTGTAAGCTAACCACATCATCCATTACAGCACACTCCTGGGGCTGTGAAATGTGGCCACAACGGTTTCGTGGAGTGAAATATTACAGGTACAGTGCGTGGGTTCAGGCATTTACTTTTAAGCGCCACAAACAGATTTACTTTACCTCTGGTAACCTCAAGAGGAAGACGTTTTAATACAGAATCCGCATTAAACATCACGTTCCTTCGTTACCAACTGGGCAGAGCCGGTTTACGTTGGGAAATGACATAGGCAGAAGTCATGATAAACAGATATACTGTAGCCAGTAAACTTACATTAGTAAATTTTATTTTATTTGATGTTCCGATAGCCATTTAAGGGAAAAGGTCCCTTATTTTACTTGTACTTGACTGAACTAGAGGCGTTGAAAAATTTCGTGCTGGACTGTGATTCGAATTCGTATCTCCTCTTTCGAGGATCTGAATCTCTCGGAACAGAACAGTTCAATCATTTCGTTCCTCTTCCCAAGACTGCAGTCTCCTCTAGGTCTACACCAAAGGTAAGTATGTGGGTCAGAATATTGATCCAGTACAAAAATATTCATAATTTCATTTCAAGTCCTATCACGTGCATACCGGCGTGCTAGTGAAAATTAACGTGCATTTTTAATGTCTGTTCATGTGTTGCCAACAATCGCAATAGGTGTCGTTATTTCAAACACGCACACATCTTACTGTTGATGAATAAGCAATTGATACTTAAGCTATATTCGTGGATGATAAAGAAGGACGGTAAATGTGCGGATCGATTGTCGCTCAGGCACAAAAATTTGTATCCCTATTTTAGATCCAAACACCTAGCAGCTGGTAAGAAAAACCGAAACGTAACATTTGATTTTCTTAGTTAACAATCCGATTACGTGTTGGGTTCGTATCTCCGTCACAGGACTTCGCATCATGTGCTTCATCTTTAAATGCATGCACACTTTGTTACTTCTTAGTGGGGGTATATCTTTTGTGGTTAGTCAACAGGGACGAAAGGATCTAGACAGGAGTCCCAGTTTATTGCAAAAATTGTCGTCTTTTATTTTTATGTTTGGATTTGGTTTTGAGTAAACTTACAAAACATAAAAACAACTGTGAGAGTTACTGATTTATGACGCTTAGTTTGCAGAAAGGTCTGAGTTTTATTAGTAATGCTTAGAAACTAAGAATGCTGCACCACTGATAACGCCTCTTTCCACTGCTGACAAGCAAATTTTGGGTTTCTAGGAATACATAACTTTATTTATGAAATGCCACATATGCATACCTCTTGAGTATGACACAGTATACCAATTAAACACAGACCCATTCGAAATCTAACTGAATAGTATCGTGCCGATAGTTGCACACTTGTGTACAGATACTCAGTTTTATTAAAACAAACTTTCGTCGTAACGTTATCGTGGACAGGTTTATTTAATTTTTTATAATACAGTGCACAATTTTCGTAAGGTTTCTTTTAGTGTTGTTAAAACAATATTAAACACGCGAGAGAAATTAATCATCAACGATATATGCGAATTCTCTGACAATGTACAGGCAGTTTATTGATTACATGCATGTAGGAAACTTGTTCTAAGTTAAAGCTGTCAAACAACGTTTGAAGAAGAATAAAATGCCACTACCACACGACAGCTAACGTAGAAAATACTTTTCTGGAGTATTTTGGCACGATGTGCTCTCCCCATACATAATACAAAAGTTTCGAGATGCATCTACTGCCTGGCTGGCTATTAATCCTTGAAAGAACAAAATGTCGCAGATGTTAGCCCTTTTTCGATATGTGACTATTTTGGATTGAGAAGTGAGGGGAATTATGTTCAAAGTTCCATTAGACTGATAATTTCAGCAGACAGCGGAACTGCGTTTTAAACAATGTAGCAGTGAATGTACTCGAACTTGCGACACTTACCGTTATGCTACTAGCTGACATATACCCACAGCACCTCCGGAAGTCAACAACAGTTCTTACACAGCTTCAGCATTCCACAGTGCTGTGAGATAATGCATATGGCCGGATCTAGACTTCTGAGAGACAGACAGTTACAGCTTTTCGTTTGCACTGCAGGGCGTTTTCAACAAACAGATAGTGCAATAGAGTAGCTCAAGTGGAAAGGAACACTTCCTATTTAAATTCCAGCCTCCTACACTGCTGGCAGTTCTGTGTAGGTGGCAGTTACGTAATTTTATTTCGGTGATTACAAAATAGAGTCGAATGTATGCACTGGGTACCCGAGGCAGCTAGTTCATGGCGATTCGGTCAACCAAGTAAATGAATGTACTGAACATGCTGCAAACCACTACAGGAACCTGTGTGTCAGAATTCTCATCCAGTGTGGCGCAACGGCGTTACGAAAGAAAAATGACTCACAGAGAAGAGGATTTGGTTTGTCTGTTGGATTGGTGATAGGTTCATATACTTATGGTTTGGGTACGATTCCAACTTGTGCCGATGATTTTTAATAGGGAGAGACAGATTCTATTCTCTTCTGGCTACGCCAAGTGAAGAAGGTATAATGGCATTGTGGTCTGAAGTTCACATTAAACATAATATTCAGTCTCTACCAAGTAGACGTTAGGTTGAACCACAATAAAGTCAGAAGTGGCGATATGTAGTAACTCTGTCACCAGTAACCTTTCTTATACTAGTTATTTATTTCTAGTGACGAAACAAACGCTATGTAGGGTCACAGGACATTTATTCAATCTTTTAATTGAGCTTCTGTATGTTGATAAAATTGGTTCTGAACTGGGAATGCAACTCAGACCGCCCTTAACGCGGAATTTGATCCCTTTGTGACAATACAGCTCGACTACAATTTGTTGTTTGTTCAAAACTGCAGATTCCTCAACATCACCACATATTGTGCTTGAATGGGTTCGAATCCTGGCCCGGCACAAAAGTTTTCATTATGCATTATCTAGCTCTAGCGTGAGAACACCTATCTGCTGGTGGCTAATACTTTTGATTTTTAATGTATTTTCATTCGTTGTCATCACTAATGATATCCTACGGTTTTGACTCCCAGTGATACACAGAACTATTTGCGAGATCACTGGAAGTTCAAGAATGTTATTGCGAGCTGCTGGTGTAGAGAAATTCGCTAGCTGACGTCTCCTTGTGACTAGTCAACAACAATACGTGTGGGGTTCGATTACCAGTCAGCACTGAACTCTTCGTCATATTATTTCTAGTTCAAACATGCTCACATGTCGCTGCTGGTTTTACAAATCCATATTTAACTTTCGTTTTCTCTAGAATATGACAGTGATAGGTGCCGGGTTCGAGTCCTACGAAGGAAAGAATTAATGTTTCGTCTCGTCATTTCGCTTAACACGTCTTGCCACTGCTGAGTATATCCATTATGTCACAACAATCATATTAGGTTCTGGGTTCGAATCCCTGTACAACACAAAGATTTACCTCCAGTTATTTGATATAAGTTACTTGTGAAGAAGCAATATTTAACATGTCTCGTAGTTCGTTAACAGGGACAGTAGATGCAAGGTAGGAATTCGCGTCCGTTAAAAATGTTTACGTTATGTAATTTAAAGTTATATTTGCTAACTGATACTGTCTAAAATCGAGATATATCACTCTCTGCATGCCTAGTCAGGAATGACTGTTAGTTTCCGTCAGTCACGAGATCTTTGCTTAGACTCCATGACCTGGGTTTGAATCCATATGCAGGACGACACGGTTCGTTGTGTCATTTGAAGTTCATACTTATTCTCAACTATCTGTTTGTGAATAACTTAAAATTTTAATGTCATTTTGTGTTAAATAATAAGTATGGTATGTTACTTTCAAGAGCAACTCATGAATACGACGAACTTACTACGTGCATTTCCTATCTGACGTAATAATGAGAGTAGTAACATTTCAGGTATGTCATTTAATGTAGTATGAGTGAGCTTACGAGCCTTAAGGACAGTCTTATCTGTGATAAGGTGTTCCCTGACATTTGTAGTATCGTGGTATTACTTTACATCTTGAGTTATTGCGATACAGAGCAGTGTTTTCTAGTGGTGACTTGTTGGAACCATTTTCAATATTCGAAAGACTGTACCGAGGAGCGATTAGAGGACCTGCTAGACAGCTGAGTTTGCGGGTTCCATGCGAATCAGGCGAAATGCAATTCTGGTCGTTCGGATACTTTTGAGCAAGACTGTACATCGCCACAATATGCTGGCTTTCACTTCGCATTCAAAGTCGTGCTAAGCGACAGAAATATTACTGCATTATATTTATTTTGTGATTTTATGAACGTAGGGAGCATCAAGATATCATCTGCGAGATACTTTACGCCTTCATATTTGGTGTGTAATGAGATGGCAGAAGTTGTTAGAATTGTCTAAAAATGGTATATGGATTTTTTAATGTAAGGTTGATGACTTAGAAATTATGTTTGTGATCTTGGGCATTTGACTTAACTTTTGACTTCGGGGTCGATTCCCGGCGGGGTCAGGGATTTTCTCTGCCTCGTGATGACTGGGTGTTGTGTGCTGTCCTTAGGTTAGTTAGGCTTAAGTAGTTCTAAGTTCTAGGGGACTGATGACCATAGATGTTAAGTCCCATAGTGCTCAGAGCCATTTGAACCATTTTTTTTTTACTTCGTTATAATGTGTCACATCTTTCTTAGATAGTACCCAAGATTGGTGACCCAAACTACTTTTTGGATAAAAGCCTGATTATTTTACAATTCCATGAAGAATAAAAAACGGAAAAGAAATAAGTACCATAGTTCAGCAACCTGCTCACGCTTCTTGTGAAACGCCTTGTTCATATCGATTTGCTGTTCCCTGTATCCGATCTGTGCACTCATTCGTGGCAAATTGCTGAGCATTACAGAGATTGGAGGGCTGCGTACCCGTAGATATGTCAACATCTCTACATGTCGACGATCTGCGGCAGTGGGAGGCCGAAGCACGGTCGTCGGACTAATATATCAAAAGACAATATCGCTTGCGACGTCATAAGCGTGATTCACAAATCTCGCGTTGGATGGGAGGGGGGAGGGGGGGAGTGACGCGAGGAGAAAGGAAGCCTGTACTACAGCAAACGTTCGGCGAATGATGGGAGTGGAAGGGACGAGAAATGTGAGCAGCAGTATTTACAGTAAAGCCTCGCTCTGTGGTAAACGAGACTCTGAAGAATTCATATCGCGATATTTGGTTCTGAATAATAGGACATATTTTGAGGATTTATTACTCCACAGCCATGGTGTTTGTCAATCTGTTTGTAAGATGTTACGTGTATTCTCCTATCTTCCATTTTGATTTAAGATCCCTTTTATTCTGCACATCTACGTCACACATAGAAATCTTTTACATGTCATTGGGTAAGGTACACGTACCGTTGAAGCTAAGTCCTCACATACCTAATAGTAATAAGATTGTTGTGCACATTTGAGCTACAGCGCGGATTCTTGCCTTCTTGAATACATCATCCCAAATTAAACTGCACATACATATTATAAAAACGAAAATAGAACCCACATTCCATAAATGGATATCTTGTTCAATATTTAGCTAATGTCAGATTCTTTGACGCTTATATACAAACAAATTTAGAAATATTTTGTTTGAACTTCCTCGTGTTTCAGCAGTGAAATGTTACTAATTCGCGGGATTCAGCCTCATCTTGATCTTAATTCCACCACAAACATATCATCTTTACATAGAATAATGAAGAAAAGTAGGGTAGTTGCCAATGTAGAAACTGTAAATCGTAATCTTCATCCAAATAATCTTTCAGTTTAAAATACCGAAAAAGCTATACATGTTTCCAGAATGTAAATCAGGTGAAGTTGTTGAAATTGCAAATTGATATCTTCTGTAGAAAATTAGCAGGTGGTGCAGAAGACTTCCTAAGGACGACAGCGGAACCCCCACTGCGTGCCCACATCGACAACAGTCCGAGACATCTATTGGATGAATTCGTTTCATCATTTTACGTTATTTTTAGGTGAATGACACGAATTCAAAAGCATTATAACTGAGTGTCCACTCTGGTCGCTAAAGGCTGTGTAGCAGTGGTATCACCGGTTCCCACAGATCACCGCAGTCGGGCTTGACTAGCATTTGGATGGCTGACCATTCAGATCCGTCAACCGCAGTTGGCAAGCGAGGTGCACTCAGCCCTTGTGAGACCAATTAAGGAACTAACTACTTCACCCAGAAGTAGCGGTTCCGGTCACGAAAAGTGACAACGTCCGGGAGTGCAGTATGCTGGCCATATCCCTCCAAATCCTCCTAAGGTAAACGAAACATAAACCTATTAAAAAGGCAGTTATGAATTCGCTTTACGCGTTCCGCCTTCCTGAGAGTTAATCTCCACTCCTTCCAAATTAACAATGTAAGTGTAGATCAAATGTGCCTTCAGTTCAAAGAAATACTATCGAAAGCGGTAGAGAGATTTATACCAAATAAATTGATAAACCACTGAGCTGATCTGCCTTCGTACCCAAAACAAGTCAGAACACTGTTGAAGGAACAATGAAAAAGCATGCCAGATTTAAACGAAAGCAAAATATTCAAGACTGGCGATCCTTTACACAAGTTCGAAATTTAATACAGACTTCAATGCAAGATGCCTATAATAGTTTCCTCGACGAAACTTTGTCTGGAAACCCTGCAGGAAATCCAAAGAGATTTTGGTCGTATGTACTGTACACGGTACGAATTAGATTCTTTTCAGAGTATGCTGACGCAACAGCTCCATACTTAACGATTGTATACATCCGCTCGCTCGATGAAAGATCCGTAACCAAAGACTGTAAAGTTGCACAGATCACACCAGCATTCAAGAAAGTCAATAGGAGGAATCCACTAAAGGCAGACACATATCATTAAGATCGATATGGAGCAGGATTTTGGAACATATGTTGTGTTCACACATTATGAATTACCTCGAAGAAAGTGGTCTATTGACACACAGTCAACACGGATTTACAAAACATTATTCTTGTGAAACATAGCTAGCTCTTTACTCAGGCGAAGTGTTGAGTTGTGTTGACAGGGGATTTCAAATTCATTCCATATTTCTAGATTTCCAGAAAGCTGTACCTAAGAAGCGGCTTGTAATCAAATTACTTGCTTACAGAATATCGTCTTAAGTATGCGACCGGATTCGTGATCTGCTGTCAAAGGGGTCACAGATCATAGTGATTGACGGAAAGTAATCGAGTAAAACAAAAGTGAAATCTGATGTTCCACAAGGTAGTGTTACAGGCTCTCTGCTGTTCCTTATCTATATGAAAAATTTAGTGGGTCAATCTGAGCAGCCGTCTCAGGTCTTATCGTCTAGAAAATTCATCAGATGATCAAAACAAATTGCAAAATGATTTAGAAACGATACCTGTATGGTGGGAAAATTGGCAAATGACCCTAAGTAGTGAAAAGTGTGAGGCTATCCAGATGAGTGCTGCTCGTAAAAGTAATCCGTTAAACTTCGGCTACACGATAAATCAATCGAATCCAAAGGCTTTAAATTCAGTTACATACCTAGGAAATATCATTGCGAACAACTTAAATTGGAAAGAGCACATAGAAAATGTTGTGGAGAAGGCGACCGAAGACTGCGGTTTATTGGCAGAACACGAATAAGATGCAACAGATCTGCTAAAGAGACTAAGTACACCACGCTTGTCCGTCCTTTTTTGGAGTACTGCTGCGCGGTTTGGGCTGCTTATCAGGCAGGATTAAGGGAGTACATCTAGAAAGTTCAAAGAAGAGCACCACGTATAAAGATAAATAGGGGAGAGTGTGCGACGGACATGATACAGGATTTGGGGAGGACATCATTTAACAAAAGGATTTCACGTTGCGACGGTATCTCCTCAGGAAATTTCAATCACCATCTTTCTCCTTAAAATGCAAAAATATTTTGCTGACGTCGACCTACTCTGGGAGAAATGATCACCACAACAAAGTAAGGGAAATTAGAGCTCGCACGGAAAGATTTAGGTGTTCGTTTTCTCCGCTCTCTGTCCTAGACTGGAATAATAGAGAATTATTGTGAAGGTTGTTCGATAAACCCTCTGCCAGGCACTTAAATGTGATTTGCAGAGTGTCCATTTAGATTTACGCCTTTGGCTAAGGAAGACACAGCGTTCGGTCGGTACCATTGGTCCTTCAGAGCCTTGTGCGGATGTAGGGAGCACTCTCTGGTTTGAAATAAGACTCCTCGATAATTGTATATCAAAATAAGACTGGACTGAGTTGAAGAACGTAAATGACGAGTACTTATCATCCATGGCCGATTACAATTGTGACGTCAAGTGGCGAATGTAGTGTTTATACGTATTCAGAATAAACGTCCTGTCCCTTACAGACAAAGACACTGACGAGAAGACAGTCTAGTACATCACTCCAAAATATTTAGAGACTGGATTAACAATAAATAGAGAAAAGTCAACGTGGCAATTTTAACACTTCATGTATTCTGCATTGTCCTTCGCCACTTGCGTACAACGCACAGAACGTTCATGTAACCATTTTAAACTGTCACAACGTCCCTCTTTGGGTTGTCGTTCAACTCGCACGTCACATCGTCTTCTTGAATCGGACGATTACGTAATGAAATCGTCGACTCTTCAAGTGAATTTCTACATTTCTCGTTTTTTTTTAAATATATATATGTACGTTGTAGATTAATGTAACTGGCTCGTATATATATATATATATATATATATATATATATATATATATATATATATATTAATGTAACTGGCTCGTATATATATATATATATATATATATATATATATATATATATATATATATATATATACGAGCCAGTTACATTAATCTACAACGTACATAACGCGCAATATCTCCTCAGAAAATGCAGGTGAAAACACTGGTGTGTTGGAGGGTGTACAAAGCATGTCAGGACGGTAGAATGGGTCAGCAGGACTATGTCCACCTGTACAAGCAGCTTTTTTTTTCTCAGGGCGACTGCACCTACCAGCAGGACAATACAAACACTACCCGCATTGTATGAATGCAGAGTCTCGCGGCGATAACATTGAATAAAATGTTCTCGGGTTTCCAACCGCGTCAATTGGTTGAAACTACACGAGCCGCATTGCACGTGAGCGATTCGAGGAGGAAAAGGATGAGTTTACCGTACTCTCGTGGCCACAAAACTTCGTGGATTTGAACCCAGTCGGGCGTCTGTGGACCACCTGGATCTGGGTGTTCGTGTTATGGATCCTCATCCTTGAAACCTAGGGCTGCTGGCCACGGTACTGGAGTCAGCATGGCTCCACATCCGTGTCGCTACCTTCCACAACCTCGTTGACTCCCTTCCTGCACGTCTCGTAGCAGCGTGCACTGTAAAAAGTGGTTATTCACGCTATCGACAGGTGGTCATAGTAATGTGACTGTGCGTTGTATTTATACAGGGTGTAAGAGGTATTAAGTGCAGATGTCTACAGCGTGTTGGTTGTTTTTTCTCTGGGTTGAACTGTCTTCCCACAAACACGTCACATTGTGTACAGCCTAAAGGTTTCTGCACGGACGTAACTACACCGCTGTGTGGACTGCCCCTGCCAGTAAAGAAGCCTGGAGTTGCTACCCAACCTAGAAACACTTGACATTCAATGTCTACAGCAAAGTGTTGCTGCAGTCAGCTGAACCAAATATTGTTCTTCACTCCATTCATGCAACGTATGGCGACGACGGAAAACGTCGATATGTTTCCCGTTACAAATATAATGTTTTTTAAAGCGCAGTTTTACGTATCCATTCGATAGAGAGGTCTCAGATTAGTCTAGTGTGATTTTAGTTACATCGATATCTATTGAAAACAGAGAGTAAAAGACGAAGACTAACCAGTACTCCAGCAGCGACAGCACGCAGTAGTGCCGCTCAATCCCTGCTAAAGTACTGGTAATTCTTAGTCTTTTACTGTCCCTATTAATGAATATCGTTGAAAGGAATGTCGCGCTACATCGATTTGGGACGGCTCTATTCAATGGGCAAGTAAAAATCCCCTTAAAAATAATTTTGTTTGGCGTGACAGCAGACCCACTTGTGTATTCGAGATGTGGATCAGGTCATATTCATCAGTGCTGGTGCCAGATGAGGAATAATTTTATTTTTTGCATCAGAAGTCTTATTTTTTGTATCATTCTTTTGAGCCTTCTTTAGCAGAAGACTAGCACCATCAATTGAACTAGGAATACCTTACGTGTTCAGTTATTTGTTGGGTGTTTTCATACATTTGTCTTCCTTAACAGCTTTTACCCTCACAGCTGCCTGTACTACCACGGAAGAAATTCCCTGAGTTCTTAACACATGTCCCGTCTTCTTTTTAGCGTTCTACGCACATTTCTATCATCGTCAATCCCGCAGAGAACCTCATTTCTTACCTTCACAGTCGAACTAATTTTCAAAGTTCTTCTACAGAACCACATCTCAAACGTTTCGATTTTTTTTTCGTTTCTAGTATTCCCACCGTCCATGACTCACTAAGCATGCAATGCTGTACTCCAAACGAACATTCTCAGAAGTTTCTTCCTCATATTGAGGGCTACGTTCGATACTAGTAGACTGCCTTTGTCGGGGAATACCCTTTTCGTTTGCCGTAGGCTGCTTTTTATGTTCTTGCTACGTCCATCACGTGTTACTTTGTTTCCAAGTGGTAGAGTTGCTGTTACGTACGGTGGTGAGCGCTGCTTCTGTGAAAGCGATACTTAACGTTTTCCTTGTCTGTACTTCAGACTGGGGTAAGAATGTGTTTGAACTTTTTTTTAAAGTTTTCATCCAAAAGTTCGTCCTTTATACCGAGCTGTGACACTTGCTTTCTTTATTCCTTCTTCTGTAGTTTGTAGAATTACTCTCTCCATTACATTTCGTCTATGAACCATAGAAAAATATTTCAATGAGGGACTGCCATGCCGAAGACGCTCAAAATGCTTAATCTTTGTCATACCATGTATTATATAGCTATTAGGAGTGACATCCATCACTGCAATCTTTGGGCAGTTTTATCGAGCAACTTTTTAACCTTTATTCAGTATCCTCCATGACTTCCTGATGGTAAAAATTATTCCACAGTCTGTTTTCCACGATACGTGACAAGATGAAATTTTGAGCGGTACAGAAAAACATGGAATTTTGTCACTCTGCTAAATACTTTTCTGTTTCTCAATTTGAGAATCGTTTCTTTCGATTTACCGTTTTAGAGGTTGTCAGCCTCTTCTGAATAGTTCTGGGAAACCTCTGTGAATACGGCATTATTAAAGGCTCCCATTACTAGGCACAAAAGAGTCCCTGGCGTATACAGTACTAAGCATGGTGCTGATCGCAAACCAGTTATTAAAAATTAAAAGATTCTTTCCATGATTCCGAATAAGCAAAGTGATATCTCTCTTCCTAATTATGTTAGTGTGCAGGAATTTTGTGCTGCCTTAGAAATAATAGTTAACTTTCTAAAAAGATTGCAGTGCCTTAACATTTCAAAGGTTACAGAAAATTATTCAGTACCCTCTATAACTTCCTGTTTCGGTAAAAATTATTCCATTCCATCTTGACAGAGTGGTACAGCAACCCTATATTGCAACTATTAAAAAAAAAATGGCAACCTCGTGGAGGCGACGACTGGCATAGCAGCTCAGAACAGGACCTCAGGCGCAAACTGTAAACATAGTCGTACACTACACACCATCTGGCTGCCTTTTAGTTCGTGTTTTTCGGAATCATCCGGGCGAAACGCGTCGTTCGTGAGTCAGTAAAAACACTGTGCGACTTACAACTGTTTTTTAAATAGTTTCTATGTTTGGTTAACTGCTTATTACACAGTATTTGCTCTAATAATTTGACATTTCCTTAGAAGAATACAAAATGAAACTGTTACTTGTTTAAGAGGCTATACAACCATTTTTATCGTATAGAAGGTTTTAGTTGAAGCTAGAAGTTATTTTCAGAGTAATAAAAATAAAATGAGAGTCAACTGCTGTTAGACGCCAGGTACTGAGCGTGGCTCTTATTGTGCTGACAGTAAGCTACAATTTACATTAACTAACTCACGTGTTACACTTGGATGGGTGACCATCCGGTCTGCGGAGCGCTGTTGGCAGGTGCGGTGCACTCAGCCCTTGAGGAAAACTGACGAGCTACTTGAGAAGTAGCGGCTGACATATGGGCGGGAGAGCCGTGCACTCACCACATGTCCATCCATATTCACATCCGGTGACGTCTGTGGGCTGAGGATGACTCCGTGGACGGTCGGTATAGTTGGACATTCGTGGCCTGCTCGCACGGAGTTTAGTTTTTAATTAACGTGTTACGTCTTAATTACGGGATGTATATAAAACCACATCGGTTACACGACTTAACGGTCAACACGTACTTTTACACAGTAATGTTACTTATACAGTTACTTTTACACAGTAACGTTACTTATACAGTTAGGGATACTATAAAGAAACTGGTTCTCTACTTGTGGAAAGAACCCCTTTTAAATAATAAAAGCCGGCCGGAGTGGCCGAGCGGTTCTAGGCACTGCAGTCTGGAACCGCGCGACCGCTACGGTCGCAGGTTCGAATCCTGCCTCGGGCATGGATGTGTGTGACGTCCATAGGTTAGTTAGGTTTAAGTAGTTCTAAGTTCTAGGGGCTGATGACCTCAGAAGTTAAGTCCCATAGTACTCAGAGCCATTTGAACCATTTTAAATAATAGAACATGACCTATACAAGGAATCTGACTACCCCTGTTAGTTATGGACGAAAAATAATTTGGCATGGTCTTTGTCAGAACGTGCAGAATCTTATGTGGGGCCAATAAGACGTCAATTTAAATCTAAATATGGTATGCCAATATTTACGTAATAAAAAAATAAATTAGGTAATTCAGTACAATTATTATATAGATGCGATAACTCACTAACGGGGGCCAAATGAACAATTAAAGTCAATATAATTCCAGTAAACCTGCGAAAGTTAAAAAAAAATATTGCAGGGGCCTACATAGACATCGCGCATCTGCTAGATGCCCACGAAATACGTAGTTTTGTTTTGGAGCTGACAGCCAATGAGAAAATAGGTGCAAAAATACTATTGGTCAGTTTTCAAGCAATAAAGGCGGACAGCATCAGCTGGTAATATACGTAATTTTATAGTAGCTAATTTTACTGCACAAAAAATAAAAATGTGTACTCCCTCCAAAAGAAGCAACACACAAACATTAAAATAAAATTATGATGAACAGCAAAATATCTGAGAAGAATTTTGAAAGAAAATTATTAATTGATCTTTAATTTGGCGGGTTTTCAACACTGTAAACAAGACGAAATAATGGAAAGAATATTTATTGGAGCTAAACAAAATTGAACCTTGATATTGTGACAGTATTTTTAAAATAGATAATTTAACTGCAATTGTCTTTAATTTTGAAATGAGAGAGAGCGTAATAATTTTCTTTTAATTTCTTAACTGATGCTGCAGGCAGTGCGATGACGTCAGCGGTGGCCCGCGCGGACGATGTGTGAAGTTAATCCTGGTTCGTGGCGTGAAGATAATGATGGATCCTCCTGTTTCATTAATATTCCAGTTACAGCGGTGATCCACGTCTCCGTTGTAGTCGAATCAGCTGGCAGCACTGGCGCGATAATAATAGTTCCAGTGTGTGCGTTGTCGTTAGCGCGCAACGTTTTATTATTAAAAGTTTATTAATCACGCTGTGCGGGTAGGTTGGAATTATGCAATGTCTTCATTATTTACGATATACAGCCGGTTAATGCCAATACTTCGCACAGTTCTTTCACCGTGTTGCCACAGGAAAACAGTCACATGTGTTTATCACTATAACAGTCCGTCAAACATCAGTTCAGTTTACGTCGTCGTCTTTAAGGCAGTTTGGATGATATAATAAATGTTTCTTGATCAAATCACAGCACTGTTCGTTTACTTAACATTTTGGCTTGTTTCACTTTCACGCAATTCTAACAGTTAGTGTATCCACACGACAATGGTGTCTGGTTCACGGCTAATTGTCACAAGTTCACACAGTACGTAAAATCGTAGTCGCAAACACTCGATATACTTTTCAGGTTTAATGTTCGCTTAATAATTCCCTATCTCAACACAGCAGACGCATTGTAATTAATTGTTCCTCCCCGTATCACCGTCTTTCACGCCGAACTTTTCAACGTTTCTCCACCCGCGAAACGGCCACGATACCACAACAACTCGCACGCTTTTTATCGATAGTCGTTCGCTCTCTCTGTGGCACAGTACTTCTTCTAGCCTAACCAAAGATTTACAGAGCATGTAAAACCAGAACATATCATATTCGTACAATATAAAATATAAAACAGTGGCAAAATGAATGAAGAAACAATGTGACGTTTTAACAAATAAAGAATAGTTGAAATAAATGATACATACTTACTATGACAAGGTAATGCACAAAAGAAAAAAAATATTATCAACTTTTGGGGAAAGCAATGTCTTTACAATACGTTATGTTATCTTCAATGATGTACAATAACTACATGTGATGCCAACTGCCAACACTGCATCGGTAACAGAAATTGATGTCTACGTCAGAATTTCGGCTTCATAATTTGTGGTTGTCGAAATTTTGTTGCTAAATCTGTAGAAACCACAATGAATTAATACTGCGAACATAAGGAAGGTCCAAAGATGTTCCATGTCGCAACTGACTGATTTAATACAAAAACATACTGTATGATGTATGGGTGCCGTATACGTAGGTATTTGTCACTAAACTCATTAGCATTTAATTAGATCATACGCAGAAAATAAGCTTCCCACAAAGATCGTCATAAAATCTGTTTAAATGGAACAATTTCACAACATATATAATTTCTTTCCCATGGCTGACTAACACAGCTGAAACTGCAAATACAGTTGCTGGCTATTCGAATGGAAATTTAAAACTAGCCGTAAAAATAAACAGGAGACCAGGTGTTGTGGTACATGACGTAACTGCTCCGTGCTTTCAGATTTGGAGTACAAAAGCTGCAGCCGTCCATTCTGCCGTTGCTCGTGATGCCTGCTCGGTCGTAAAGGCAGCGGAGCGTGACATTTGGAGTCTCATTCAGCGCCAGGCAGGTAGTGCAGCGACCTCGCTCACGATTACGTCCCAACAAAGTTCCGTTCCACGCTCCGTTTAATCCCAAAGGTCGCGCAATGTAGGCGTGTTTGCTCTGCCAGACTCAGTGTCCGCCACAAAATGACGTCCTTCAAAAGCAGCCGCAAATGATCCTCACATTATGCGTAGTTTGTGAATAAGTATCGTTCGGATACACTTTTAATCACTAGCAGAACTTCAGCAAACCAGACACAATTCATCTAGAAAGATATCTATATCACTAAAAGGCTAACCCAGTTAATGACAACCGTCTTCAGTGGCAGGTTGCCTATCTGACGACGACCAGGCGCAACAAAAATTAAATTTTCAACATTTGATAAGTGATTTGACCCAATTCAAATATTTAAAACGGTGTCATAATCCACTGATGAAGAGGTAGAATCTAATGTTAAATGTGTAACACAGTTTAACACATTAAGAAACTGTGTACACACGGTGATTCAAAAGTAACTGACACTCTTCGTGGGTGTAATGTATGCATCAAAATAAGGTTGATTGGTTTGTGGGGGTTAAAGGGACCAGAGCATCAAAATAAGAGTAAAATGTTGATTCGGGTTAAGTCTGAAATTGCTTTATCTCAGAGTTATGCACTGAAATAGAAATCACAAGTGCAACAGAAAATCAATTTTGCCACGCAGGGTAGCTGCGCGGTCTTGGGCGTCTTGCCACGGTCCACACGGTAAAAAAAAAAAAAAAAAAAAAAAAAAAAAAAAAAAAAAAAGACGAAGACAGTGACGTGCTCGACTTCTTCCCACTCTCTGAATGTTGCAGGCTCCGTTCATCTCATAGTGCACAGTAGCACAGATGTTTTCAAATCGCTGTTGAGAGTTCTGCAGATAGCTGTTGTAGTTGTGCTACATTCGCAGTTGCAACACCATACGCGAGTGCCTTGAGATGGCCCCGAAGGTGAATGTCCAGTGTGTTAAGGTCCGGAGATCTGGAGGGTCAAGCAACTGGTCCTGCACTATCTATCCACTTATCGGGATGAGCAACTCTGAGACACTGCCTTGCATCCCGACTGAAATGTGCAGCGGCACATTGGTGATTGGTAAAAAAGTTTGGTAAACGTAATTATCCTGGAGTGGCAAAATAATGAAAAATCAAACACACCAGTATCTAACCCTAGACATTGGTTTCTATGAGTGCACAAAACGTTATGTGTTGTGTGACTTCCGGCTCATTACTCTTACCAAAAGATTTTGACAGATCATGAACGGTGAAAACTCGGAATTGAAGATGACCATTACAAAAGATTAAAACTAGTCACATGCCATCTATGTCATGCAACTAAACTTGCAAAAAGTGAACTTTTGGTAGGAATAATATTATATTCATTCTAAAACTCATGCTATGCACAGTGATTTCATAACTATTCCTTTTCCAAAAAAAGCCATCGATTTAATCTTCATTTTAGAGATCTCAAACGCAGTTTTGTTGCAAGAGCGTTACTTCGTTGGTGTAATTCACAGTGTAAACTACTTTAGTTTTCTAATGCGTCGTAAACATGGAGTAAATTATTTAAATTACTATACTTAAATATTAAAACCCATTTGTTGCCTTTATTGCAATTGTGGCGCAAAATATATTAAAATCTCATCATATATTTTTAGTTGTTTTTTCTTTAATTTACTCCTTCTATTAGTTTTCATACGATAAGCATACATGTTCATTTTTACAACCACGTTTATTACTTGAGACCTTATAGTGGTTTTTCACGTTTCGCTTTTTTTCTTTCTCTCCAAACTTTTTTTACTTTACATTTAGATCATTAGATGCGTTTCTAATTTTTATAAAATCACTGTATATTTGTAAGTTGATTTCGCACCTTCTGTCTGCTGTTGTAGAATAAATTCTTGGTCTACAATTTATTTTACATTGGTAAATCCTTATTTTTAATTTTATTTTAATTTCGACATGTTTTGTTGACCCTGCACGAGTTAAGAGCGTTTGAAAAATCATTATTACTGATAATGTTAGGAGCAATGCCAGCAGTTAGAGACTGATGGCTGATGTATGACTGATCTACCATCGCAGTAGCTCACTACCAAAATCCCATGAACATATTATGCCTTACCATAGCACAAACAATTGTGCAATCACTTGAAACTGTCTAGATCATTTTGAATAACTCTGTATTAAGAAAATGGATGTACATATGTATGTATGTTCCACATCTCCTGGACCGATTTCAACCAAACATCGTACACGTATCATTTACTAAATGAAAAGAATCGCTGTGGAGATGAGAACCACCTACTTGAAAAAAAAAAAGTGAGGTTGGGATGAAAAATAAATTAGCCAATTACGATTGAATATGCATACTTAATTCATCCTGTATTTAAGAATGAGAGCAATTAATGACTTGAAACAAACTATACACAGAATTTCAAACCTTTACCAAAATTTTCTGGCTGACAACCCCAACAAGAGGATGAAATGAAAAATGTTTATCGCTTATTACGTTTTTGCTGTTCATGCAGTAAAACTGCCACATCAGGGATGACACTTATTTAATACTTCGTTACTACCAACTCTGTTCGCAACATTCTTCGTAGACAGTATCCTCATATGCCGCTCAATTATGCGTGAAAAAGGAAACGCATGGCGAAATTCGCTAGAGTTACATGTGAACTACACGTACAGTTATATGTGAAATGTCCGTGCAAGGGCAAAATCACGGGTAAATAGCTGTTCCTGAACCCCTGGGTCGATTTACACCAAACTTCGTACACTTACAACAGTGTCTCACGGACGACGCCCGGTAGGGTTCCACTTGTCACTCGGCGCATTTGCTGGCTGTTGCCGCTGCGTCTGCAAGTTCTCGCTATGCGTAGTTCCCTCGATCACGAATATTTTGCGCGTGCCACTACACTGTGCGACTGAGTACACCGATGTTTCCCTTTGAGTTTTTCTGACATGTTTAAACGCTTCAGACATTGTTGCTAGGAGTCATTAATGCAACTGCGCCGAGTTCGGTGGCGGCGTCCGGCAGCCATACTGCACGACCTAGAGAGGGGGAAGGGGAAAAGGACAAGTATAGAGAGTGGAGAGGAGATGGACAGTGAGAAGAGGAGGAAATGGAACAACGCCACGTACTCGGCTAGTCACAGGATAAAAATGTAAAAATATGTACAGGGAAACATTGCTGCCATTTGATGATTAACCTAGGCATAAAACTAATTTCAGAATTATTGATTCAGAACAAAGTGCCTGGTTACAGACTCCTCTACTAACACTGCCATATCTAGGTGACAGCTAGCATGTAGCATCCTTTTTTTGATTGAATTACTGTGTAGCGTACTTGTTATCTTTCTTGTAACTTCTAACGCTTCAGATAACTTTGACAATACCTTTCTACATTTACGACCTCAGCTGTGGTAGACGGCCCATTAGCGACGTACAGAAATGCAGCATCCACAAGCGGTTCCCGGCAACAGGTGGGAAAAACGCAGCTGCTGTATGCAGTTGGTCCGCAGGGAATCTCCTCTTCCAACTGCACAGATATTATCTGTCCGCGAGGCCTCGTTTAATCTGATGATATCCATCTCATTCTGCTGTTGTTCTAGAAATCTTACAAACAACTGAGGTGCTTGATCACTGTCGAGGATACGACACGTTCAGAGAATGGCATTCTTGATTACCGCCTCAAAGGTCCTTCCGATTCCGTTTCCAACTTTCATTTCTGCTTCTCCAGTTACCTCATATGGTGTACTCACTACAAACCGCGTGTAGCGTCTTCCATTTTAGCCTATTTACTCGGTCGTTCTTTGCATCTCGCAACAATCACTTCGGAAAACATACATGACTTGCATGAAAACTGAATATTTCACTGAGAGAAACCAATTGTTCCTGCATGCCTTCGTTTGCTGGACATTCCTGTACCTCTTTAAATAGATTAGCTGTTCTCTCCAGAATACCACCTTCAGTTTACCTTCATGTTCGACAGTTGTTTTCGGTTCACATGACGTAATTTAAACAGAAGGTGTGTTCCTCTTAATATGAAAAATCAGCATTCGACTTCTTCTCAGTTGGTTACTTTGCGAGACTTTTGATATACTTCTAGACAATTTGAGCAACAGAAACTATTTTTGTTACTAATTCTTCCATGTGAAACACTTTCTTCTTTTCCAAACTTGGTAGCCTGCGAATTTTTAATTCAAGTCAATGCTTCTTCTCTTGTTCTAATAATGTATTTTACGGACTATAAGACGCACAGTAATTTTAAGTGTATTTTTTGAATAACATTTTTGCCATTTTTATTATTAGACAGCAAGGCCAGCCTAAAAAAAAATTTATTAAACCAAACTGACCTTCAAAATACCTGAAAATCGTCATCAGCTTTCTTCCCTTTCTTATTCTTCCTCTTCGTAGTCATTGTTGTCCGCTTCATATATAAGATGGTCTTCACTGCCATCGAGAGCGTTACTTACGCCAAACTTCCGGAAAGGTTTAACAATAATGGCTTCTCTCACTCTAGACCACGACTATTTTACCTACTGGCACACTTGTTTGATTGTAGGTCATTTTAAGGCTCCCAGCGGCGTGAATTCGTGTTGGGTTTCAGCCACCATCCATTTCTTCCATTCCTCTCTCATGTACACTCTAAATGTTTTATTTATCGATATATTAAGAGGTTGCAATTGTGAAGTATGTCATCCCGGAATAACAGCAAGCTTTGTACTTCCCAGTTTCAGTTTCTCGTTTACAAACTTCTTCAAATGACTACTGAACTGAACTATCACAAGAAGAGAACTCTTCTTCATAAAGCGCCTTTCCTTCTCCCTAAAGCTGCATTAATACATAATTTCATAACAGCCTCATCCATCCAATCCTATCATGTACGTGAACAGCACTTGGCGACATTTCAGAAGGTTTTGTGCTTGAAAATGATCATTGTATTAAGTTTAGTACCGTTAGCACAACATGAAGAGGCAACAGTGTAATCCATTTTTTTCACGTTCACTTGTTTTTATTGCTACAGTTTCAGCAATTTTCATAGCAACAGTTCTGTTACTGTGGACATCAAATGTCACAGGAGTCTCGTCCATATTCGCTATTTGGGTTATTTCCACAGTGGCTTTCTTTCGGTGTTGAATAATACAGCACTTGAAAGATAATATTTTCTTTTCATACTCTTGGGTTATTTTCTGAAATATTTTGTTAAGTTGCTATGCGGCGCTAACATACGATCGTGTATTTCAATAATTTATGTATTAATTCTAGTGCCATTTTGACGGTGTCCTCGAATCCATATCAGTACATCATCTTCTAGTCTTGGCCATTTTGCACTCAGTCCTCTAATTGCACATTTACTCTTCCTCATTTATTTCAGTTCTTCCTCACTAGCCCGCCAATCGTGAATGGATTTTTCTGTTGGTGGACGGCTGAAATACCGTTCAGCTGTTCTGTTTCCATTTTCTTCTGCATATGCTATTACTTTTCATTTTTATCCCGCATCATATGAAAGCGTACAAGTTACTTAGGCGTGAAACATACAGGAAGTGCAAGGAAGCTAAGGCAAAGTGGCTGCTTGAAAAATGTGAAGAAATTAAAAAAGAAATGATTATGGGAAGGACTGACTCGCCATATAAAAAAGTCAAAACACCCTTTGATGAAATAAAAAGCAAGGGTGGTAACATCACGAGCGTGATAGGTTTCTCACAGTTAAATGCAGAGCAGACGGTAGATAGGTGGAAAGAGTTAAGCGAAGGTTTTTATGAGTTGAGGACGTCCCTGATGACAGAAGAAGAAACAGGAAATTGTAAGGAAGAGTTAGGGAATCCAGAATTAGAGTGGGAATTTAAAACAGATTTGGTAGACGTAATATCAAATAAGACAGAAGCGATTGATAACGTTTAATCTGAATTTGTTAAATCAATGGAGGGAGTGGCAACAAAACGACTATTAACATTGGCGTGTAGAACGTATGACACTGGGAATACACTATCAGACTTTCGGAAAAACATTGTCCATACCATTCCGAAGACTGGAAGAGAGGGCAAGAGCGCGAATTGCTGCACGAGGAACTTGCTGACGAGTACAATAACAGGAGAATTAAAAGAAAACTAAGGATCTATTATATGAAGATGAGTTTGACTTTAGGAAAGGCAAAGGCACCAGAAAGCAGTTGTGACTTTGTGGCTGATAATGGAAGCAAGAGGTAAGAAAATTCAAGACACATTCATAGGATTTGCCTACCTGGAATAATGGTCCAAGATGTTTCGAAACTCTGAAACTATAAGGAAAGACCGCTAATATACGGTACGTAGAAAAACTAAGAGGGAGCTATCAAACTAGGAGACCAAGAGCAAAGTGATCCTATTAAATACGGTTTAAGACAGGGTTGCCGTCCGTCGCACCTACTGTTCAATCTGTATATCGAAGAATTAGTGACGGAAATAAATGAAAAGTTCAAGACTGAGATAAAAATCAAGGTGAAGGTATATCAATGGATTCGTTGATGACATTGCTATTCTCGGTGAAAATGAGGAAGAAATTACGGGATGTGTTCAACCGAATGATCAATCTAATTAGTTTACAATATGGACCGATAGTAAATCGAAGGAAGTAACGAGAAGTAGCTGAAATGAGGGCAGCGAAAAACGTAATATCATAACTGGTGATCATGAAGTAGACGAAGTTCAGGAATTGTACAACCTAGGCAGCAAAGTAACCCATGACGGCCGGAGCAAGGAGGATATAAAAAGCAGACTAGTGTTGATGAAAAGGGCATTCCTGGCCAACGGAAATCTACTAGTAGCAAACATAGGCCTTAACTTTAGGAAGATATCTTTGAGAAAGTGTGTTTGGAACACAGCATTGTATGGTAGTGAAACATGGACTGTGGGAAAACCGAGACAGAAGGGAATCGAAGCATTTGAGATGTGGTGCCGCAGAAGAATTTTGAAAATCAGGTGGACTGATAAGGTAAGGATGGAGGAGGTTCTCGTCAGAATCGGCGAGGAAAAAATTGGCAGGAAGAAAGGAGAGGATAGAAGAACATCTATTAAGACATCAGGGAACAACTTCCACGGTACTAGAGGGAGCTGTAGAGATTAAAAACTGTAGAGGAAAACAGAAGTGGAACACATGCAGTAAATAATCGAGGACGCAGGTTGCAAGTACTACTCTGAGATGAAAAGGTGGAAGCCATTGGTTTCTGAAATAGCAAATACCTGATTCACTTACATTTTATTAGTTTGTTATGCTTGAAATGTGCAATAAGTTAGTTGCCTTTTATTCATGCTACTGACTCACAAACGTAACTTTGAATATCACTATACACAACTTCATTTCATCAAAGTACGATGACGGAATACAGGTTGAAATGAGTGAAAATAGGTCCCAGCACTGTACATAGTTAGTGTGTTGTTTTTCTGCATTGTATTTAAGTTACTCCGTGTCTGACACGTTAGGAGAAGTCCGAGTCATTACCTAATCTTCAGAAACGTGTCTTTTGTCCCAGGCGACGCGAACGGAGCAGTTCAGCATCTGTGGTGTCCACAAGAATTAAAATGTGAGCTTCTCGATTCGGCACTAATTAAAATTTCGTCCGACATACATATTCTGAAATCAAACAGTTTGAAGTTTCTCACTTCGCATGTTATATGTTATATGGGACACTGCTTCGTACTACTATTTAACTGTGGCACTGATCAAGTACGTCAATCGAGGTGTATATACAGATTCGGCTGTGTTCTTTCAGGAGTTGCGTCCACCGCTACAACAGCTCAACCAAATGACATAGTCAAGACTATTGCTCTGGACTTGGTTTAGACCATATCCAGGCTTGTAATTAGAACCATAGCCGCCCTGCTTTATTTTCTTGTGCCTCTCGTTGTCTGGCGACAGATTTCATCAAAAAACTCCAGTCGCCACTGCAAAGTACATCACATGATGTGACATAGTTTTTAAAATACGAAACTGGTATAGAAACCTTTCGGTGTGTGTATCATCTCAGGTACTTCACTGATTGTTACAATGGTACCTTACAAATCTACTGCCGGCAGCTGTGGCCGAGCGGTTCTAGGCGCTTCAGTCCGGAACCGCGCTCCTGCTACGGTCGCAGGTTAGAATCCTGCCTCGGGCATGGATGTGTGTGACGTACTTAGGTTAGTTAGGTTTAAGTAGTTCTAAGTCTAGGGGACTAATGACCTCAGATGTTAAGTCCCGTAGTGCTTAGAGCCACAAGTCAACTCCGACACTGGGATGTTAACCTCACATGCTCCATTGGAGACAAGTTCGGAGATCGTACTGGCTAGGGAAGTTGCTGCACGTCTTGCAGAGTTTCACGTTCTGTGTGTGGTCGAGAATTACCCTGTTGACAACAGATCACCTTCCTGTTGCAAGAACGGCGAAATAACGTAACTAACAACAATCTGCACGTACCGAGTGCTAGTTAGCTTCCCCTTCAGCAACGCCAAAGATGAATGAGGTTAGCAGTTTATCACACGTCAGACCACAAGGACTGAAACTGGGCCGGTATATCTTGGACGAATGCACTCCACGAGACAGCACTCACCAAGCCAGCGTCGTACGCGCAAATGCCCATCTCTTGCGTACAGGCAGAATCTGCTTTCGTCCCAGAATACTTCATCTTCCGTGTGATCCTCTGCTGTGGCGTGAGTGGAAGACGGGGGAGCGGTGTGCGTGCCTGTAGTTCCACTGCTAATAACCTGTTCGCAACACTTAGTGTCCACACGTCCGAACTCACAAGCCCTCTTACATGTGCTGTGGTACCTCTACAACCTACCACTACTGCCCCTACATTACGATGATCCTATAGGGCGTCTCGATGCGTGAACGTCCAGAATATCGTCTATGGTTGTCAGAATGTTTACGTGGTACCAGCATCATTGTACAACGTTCACAGCACGTCCAGCTCGTGTGTCAATTCTCCGAAAGGACCATCCCACCACTCAGAAGGTCACAATTTGACCACTTTCAAACTCGTTCACTAGGCGGTAGGAAGCACAAGAGAACGAGCCCACTTTTGAAATCACTTATAATATATGAACTTCCAGGGATATGACAAAAAGTGTGGGGCATCAAGTTACACCTTGGAGAAATGGGCTTTTTATCTCCAAAATCACTGCCCCACACCTCTGCCACCGCAGGGCACACAGCCTACCTCTGCCCCACAGGATGCCCACACCCCATCCATATACCCCTCTCTTCGCCTCCCATCTTTGTCTCTGAACCTATAAGATTCAAGCTCCAATTCCTCTTCCTTACGTTACTAGAGCAAATGCGTGGGCTGTGAGGTTATTGTTCTGCACGATGCAGTGAGAAGATCATCGTCAGAAGTAGAGTCATCCCAAAGAAAAAACTGCTTCAAATATTACTATTATTGATGAGGTAAGACACTTTGGCAACTAGAGTGTGTTTATAAACTAATGATGTCATGGCGTATTCTGCAAAATGACGGTTAACATTATCATAATTTATTGTATAAGATACTTAGACAGTGCAGTGCGTACCTGTATTACTGTAATTTACTTAGATCTGTAACCCCTGCCGTACTGATGACGTGAGTCACATGATAGTTATTGTTAAAATGAGCACTCTTGGCAGAAATGGCGCAATTTAATGGCATCTTGACATATTCTGCCAAAGCTCGACAAATATCAACAAAATTTATGGTGTTAGACACACTGGGAATACAGTATCTGACTGTGGTGCTGCTGAATTACTATAAAATAATGCATACTTATGTAATCTCGATATATATTTTAAAAAAATTTTGACAATGCAGTGTGTGCCTGAGTTACTTCATTGTAATGATGCCAAGAAATATTCTGAAAAAGTTTGCTAAATCATCTAAAAAATGTAGTCGATGACTGTGGTGTGGCTTAGTTACTACAATTTAATGACATCCTGACATCACAGCAAAATCTAGAAGAACTCCGACTACCCATTAGTACAAATATTGGGAAATTATTTTTCTTTAACAATTTTACCTATTTCCACTAACTTTTCAAGACTCTTAACCAAAGATGCCCATAAAATGGGGTAATAATTGGGGTAGATAGATATATTGACAATTATACCAACATCCTATGAAAGACATTATCACTGCTACAAATAATCATATAGGTTACAAGGAAATTACCCCTGCAACATTAGTGTGTGATGTCACTATAAACGTGCCATAGGAGAAGGGGGAGTGACATTAAAGTATTGTAGTAGACTTAAAATAACTGTAGAAAAAATCCAAATAAGTATGCACATTGCTAAATTTACACTTTTAAAAATTAGCGCCACTACCACTGGCATTGCACTTTATTTAAAAGAAACTAAGATAAATGCTATGTGAAGACCTGCATGCAATCTTCTCCAGATGGCTCAGTGGTCACTTTGCCTCTGTGTCGAGTGATTCTGCCCACCACTGCTAGAAGAACTGCCTTGGAGCGCCACTGCCAGTATCAGCGTCACATGTGTCTGTGCACCATTCCAGCAATGGGCGAGAGAATGAGCTCAGGCCTTCGATGGTCGCATATCAGACGCCTAAGTGTCCTACACATCTGACAGTAGAGGTATCACCGATCCGCGTATTACTCTGGCTAATTGTCGATTTCTCCCATCCAAGTCCTAAGCCACTAAACGATATAGATGCATGCTGAAGAAACCTACACACAGTAGACAGTCGTGATAAAACTAACACGTTGCATCTTGTCAGAGAAGCCAGCAGAGGGGGACATAATCAAACATTAAAACTATTTATGTATGTTTATTATATGTCCCTAATTACCAATAATACAGTGACAATAAAGAGTTACTAACATTCTGCATAATAACAAAGTTTTCCTGTAAATTAACTTTTTTTTTGGTCGACTTTACTTGAAAAAGAAATTTGTCCAGCCCACAGGTTCCATCTCACATGTCTTGACCGTACATGCCAGCAGTTTTAAGGATCTGGCTTTACATAGCTGCACAGAGACGTAAACTGGCCCTTATCTTTCGCTCGCCTGTGGAAGTGTCTAGGGGTGGGCAAACAGATAATTTATACATATAAAAATTATTCATATGATCTGATCCTGTAATCTGGAAACGCTTTGACATCCATATAGGTTTCTGTCAGCCATTTCTGGCTATACGTTTCAGTTTCGTGATGGTGTGATGCTGTCGGGGTGAAAGCATCACACTATCTGAGGCACAAAGTCATGGAATAGCGATATGCACATACGCAGATGGCAGTGGTATCGCATACACAAGGCATAAATTGGCAATGCATTGGGAGAGCTATCATTTGTACACAGGTGAGTCCTGTGAAAAGGTTTCTGGTATGGTTATGGGTGCACAACGGGAATTAACAGACCTTGAACGCGGAACTAGTCGCAAGGGACTTTCCTTTTCGGGAATCGCTAGGAAATTCAATATTCCGAGATCCACAGTGTCAAGAGATACCGAGACTGCCGAATTTGAGGAATTACCGCTCACTAAGGACAACGCAGTGGCCGACGCCCTTCATTTAATGACCGAGAACATTGGTGTTTGCATAGAGTTGTGACGGCTAACAGACAAGCAACTCCGCAGAAATCAGTGTGGGATGTACGACTAACGTATCCATTAGGACACGATATTTGCTTAATTAGCGTATATTAACAGGTATGGACAATAGCCAGTACCTCCAGCACAGCGAAGCACTTTTTTTCTGATGTCAGTTGTCCATACTAGTAGGCAGACAGAGATTTGCGAATTTTGGATGCTAGTACCCTCTGTTAAGAGCTCGTTGCAGTTCGTCATATGTACACATCTTCGACATGGTTCTTGCGTTTTCCGATAAACCATTTTGTCTATTTGCTATGATGATCCCGACCGAAAACAAGTCATCAAGTGAATAAAAAAATGGAAATTTACAGCTTTAGCTAGTTTTTCGTTGTACAGACAGAGATTTCCTGCTCAATTATGCTTTCCCTTCAGTGACACTGTCATATTTAGGTTGTTGCCGGAGCTCTTAGGCTGTTAACACACAAAAACGACACATGAGAAACAGAAAAGGAGGATTTAAGGTAAATCTTGATGTTCAGCACTTTAAGCCTTTTGGATGTCTCTAAGCCGTCCTTATAGTAACGTCACACCCTAATAACGTAGGGACAAAGGCCACGGAATTCCAGTCGTCTACCGTTCAATTGATATGGTCACCAGCCCAGGAGAGGCGCTGTAGGCGATTTCGTTCTGTTAGGAAAGGCATTCGCGACGGTCGTCTGCTGCGACAGCTCATTAAGGCCGGATTTTCCCGCACTCTCCTGTCTCATTCATTAATTGTAAATCCCACATTAATTTCTGCGGTTATTTCTCGCTGTATTGCTTGTCTGTTTGCACTGACCACTACACGCAAACGCCACTGCTCTCGGCCGTTAAGGAAGGCCATCGGCCACTGCGTCGTCCATGGTGAGAGGTAATAACGGAAATTGGGTATTCTCGGCACACTCTTACATTGTGGATCTCGGAATATTGAATTTCCCAACGATTCGCAAAATGGAACAGCCTATGTGTCTAGTTTGAACTACCGTGGTCTGTTAATTCACATTGTGCACTGTCCTTTTATACCTTGTGTACGTGATACTACCGCCATCTCTGTATGTACGTATCACTATTCCAAGGCTTTGGTCTAATCCCGATTGCATCATACAATCACAAAATAGAAACGTACAGACAGAAATGCGTTATGGTTGACACAAACTTATACAGATGTCAAAGGGTTTCCGTACTCCAAGTTGAGAGCATTTGCATGATTTATATAGACGTCAATTATTTGTATGCCCGCCCCCATGTACGTCCACGGGCGAGCGAACTACACTGAAGAGCCAAAGAATCTATTGCACCTGCCTAATATCGTGTAGAGTCCCTGTGAAAACGTAGAAGTGCCGCAACAGGACATGGCATGGACTCGACTAATGTCTGAAGTAGTGCTAGATGGAACTGATACCACTAATTCTGCAGGGCTGTCCATAAATCCGTAAGAGTACGAGGGGGTGTAGATCTCTTCTGAACAACACGTTGCAAGGCAGCCCAGATGTGTTTCATAATGTTCATCTCTGCGGAGTTTGGTGGCCAGCGGAAGCCTTTAACCACAGAAGTGTGTTCCTGGAACCACTCTGCAGCAATTCTGGACGTGTGGGGTGTCGCACTGTCCTGCTAGAATTTCCCAAGTCTGTCGGAATGCGCAAAGGACATGAATGGATGCAGGTGGTTCAAATAGCTCTGAGCACCATGGGACTTAACATCTATGGTCATCAGTCCCCTAGAACTTAGAACTACTTAAACCTAACTAACCTAAGGACATCACACAACACCCAGTCATCACGAGGCGGAGAAAATCCCTGACCCCGCCGTGAATCGAACCCGGGAACCCGGGCGAAGGAAGCGAGAACGCTACCGTACGACCACGAGCTGCGGACGGATGCAGGTCATCAGACAGAATGCTTACGTACATGTTACCTGTCAGAGTCGTATCTAGGCGTACCATGGGTCCCATATCACTCCAACTGCAGACGACTCGCACCAATACAGAGCCTCCGCCAGCTTGAACAGACCCCTATTGACATGCAGAATCCATAGATTCATGAGGCTGTCTCCACACGCGTAAGCGTCCATCCGCTCGATACAATTTGAAACGGGATCCGTCCGACCAGGCAACATGTTTCCAGTCATCAACAGTCCAATGTCGGTGCTGACGGGCCCAGGCGAGGCGTAAAGTTTTGTGACCCCCATATCGATGATGTTTCGTTGAATGATTCGTACGCTGACACTTGTAGATGGCGCAGCACAGAAGTCTGCAGCAATTTGCGATACGGTTCTACTTCTGCCACGTTGAACAACTCTCTTCAGCCGTTCTTGCAGGAGCTTTTTATGGAGGCAGCGACGTTGGACATTTGATGTCTTACCGGATTTTTGATATTCGCGGTACACTCGTGAAATGGTCGTACTGGAAAATCCCCACTTCATCGCTACCTCGGAGATCCTGTGATCCATCGGTCGTGCGCCAACTGCAAGACAACGTTAAGACTCACTTAAAGCTTGATAACCTGCCACTGTAGCAGGTTATAACAACTGCGCCAGACACGTTTAGTCTTATATAGGCGTTGCCGACGGCAGCGCCGTACTCTGCCTCCTTACTTATCTCTGTATTTGAATACGAATACCTGTACCAGTTTCTTTGGCGCTTCAGTATATGAGGCCTGGCCTGCGTCTCTCTGATCCCAAGTAAAGTAGGACCCTTAAAACTGCTACCAACTATGGTCAAGAAGTGTGAGACGAAAGTTGTGGGCAAGACGAGTATTTTTCCAGTACAGTCTACTTAAACAAAATATTTGCGCAGAGAACTTTGTTAGTACTCAGATTGTCAATGACACTTCATTTCTTGATATACGGGTATTCTCGGCAGTTAGAGACATGTAATAAAAGTATTTAGAGCGTTTTCTAAGACGGGTTGTATTCTCCTCTGGTGGCTGTTCTGGAAAGAGGCAACGTGCTATTGTTATTACGACTGCTTCCTGTCGATCGTTCCTTTCTACCGTGTGTGGGCGTCTGCATGCAGGTCTCCTTGTAGCATTTATCTTAGTTCCGTTTAAGTAAAGTGCAGTGTCAGTAGTCGTGAAGATAATTTTTTTTTTAAGTGTAAATTTAGCTATGTGTGTAGATATTTGAAATTTTTCCTCGTTATTTCACAAATCTACTATAATGCTATGGTGCCACTGCTCCCTCCCCCTACGGTAGCTTTATAGTGACGTCACGCACTAATGTTGCAGGGGCGATTTCCTCGTATTCTAGTTCAAATGGCTCTGAGAAATATGGGACTTAACATCTGAGGCCATCAGTCCCATAGAACGTAGAACTACTTAAGCCTAACTAACCTAAGGACATCACACAAACCCATGCCCGAGGCAGGATTCGAACCTGCGACCGTAGCGGTCGCGCGGTTCCAAACTGAAGCGCCTAGAACCGCTCGACCACAACGGCCGGCTCCTCGTATTCTATATGTTCATTAGTAACAGTGTGATATTTGTCTCTCAAAGGCTGTTGGCGTAATTGACAATATATCTGCCTACCCCAATTGTTATGCATACCATTTTACCTGGATCTTTGGTTGAGAATCTTGAAAACTGTGTGGAAATAAGTAAAAATGCTAAGAAAAAATTACTCAAAATTTGTACTAATGGTTCATCAGAGTACATATAGATTTTGCTATGATGTCATTAAATTTTAGTAGTAAGATGTCTTCCTTCATGAATTTTGTTAATATTTACTGAGACTTTTTCTGAGTATCTCATTACACTGAAATAACTCAGACACACACTGCATTCTCAAAGTGTCTTACACACACATTTTGTTCATATTTTCCTTTTTTTCAAAATATGATGTGACGTCATTACATTATAATAACTCGGCCACACACTGCGTTGTAAAAATGTCTTATATCATAAATTTTGTTAATTTTTACGCAGATTATGCGTATTTGTAGTACCATAGAAGTCATTCCCTGATGTCTTAGCAAATATCTTGTCATTCTGCCTCTTCTTTTCGTTAATCTTTCCGAGATATATTTCTTCCCTCGCCGATTCCGCAGAGAACCTCCCTATTCCTTACCTTATCGGTTTACTTAATCTTCAATATTCTTCTGTAGAATCGGATCTCAAATGCTTTGTTTCGCACCTGTTCCCGTTTCCCCAAAGTCCGTGTTTCATTACCATACAATAATGTACTCCAAAGGCACATTCTCAGAAATTTCCTTCTCAAATTCCTTTTGTCCAGGTATGCCCTATTTTTCAGTGCTAGACTGATTTTTATGTCTTCCTTGTTTTGTCAATTATGAGTTTTTTTGCTCCCTATATAGTAGAATTCCTTAATCGTCTACTTCAAAAGCAACAGTTCGAATGTTAATTTTTCCGATTTTTTTCATTTATGCTACTATTCATTACTTTCGTCTATCCTCCATTTACTCTCAATCCTTATTAATTATTCATTATATTCTTTATTCAGTAAAACAGATTCTGTAATTCTACCTAATTTTCACCGAGGTAGGTATGTCATCATTGATACGCTTTCCCCTTGAATTTCAATCCCACTTTGGTGCTTACCTTTTACCTCCGTCTTCGAAGTATGGATTAAACAGTAGGGGTGAAAGAGTGCAACCCTGTATTACACTTCGTTCTTGGTCTCTCACTCTTATTATTGCCTCTTGGTTCTTGTACATGTTATATATTATCTGTCTTTCCTTATAGCTTACGACTACTTTTCGCAGAATATAAAATATCTTGCACCATTTTACACAAACGACGCTTCCTGCAGGTTGACAAATCCTATTTATCTGTCTTCAATTTTCTTGCGTTTTGCTTCCCGTATCAACCGCGTCACCATTGCTTCTTTATTGCCTTTACGTTTCCTAAGCCTAGACACATCGTCTTTCAACAGAACCTCAATTTTCGTTTCTATTTTTCTGTGCATTATACCTGTCCACATCTTGTATACATGAGCTGTCAATCTCACTGTGCAATAATTCTCGCACTTGCCCGCTCTTGGAGTCTTCTAAATGGTGTGGATGATGTTTTTTTCCAAAATATATCACCAATCTCATACATTCTCCACACCAACGTCAATAGCGGTTTTGTTGCTATTTCCCCCCATTAATTTAAGAAATTCCGATAGAACTGTGTGTATGTCCTTATTCCGAAAGTCAGAGGGTATGTCCCAGTCTCCTCCATTCTGCACACCAACGGACATGATCGTTTTGTTTCCACTTCCCCCAGCGATTGTAGAAATTCTGATGGAAAGTTATCTATCGCGCCTGGCTTATTTGATCTTAAGTCTTCCAAAGCTCCCATATCTCTTCCCTATCAACTCCCGTTTATTCTTCTGACACGTCATCAGAGACGTCCTCAACTCGCACAGGCCTTGGCTGAACTCTTTCCACCTATCCAGTTTCTCCTCTGCATTTAACTGTGGAATATCCATTACGCTCATAATTTTACCGCCCTATCTTTTAATTTTTAAAAAAGATGATTAATATTGATTAGTAAAATTTACATAGCTTTGAAATATTGCGTTATTAAGGAAACTGGGGAAACGGCCATTGCTGTTTTAAAAAGAAACACATAGCATAAGAACTGCAGAGGTAGTGATGTACCTGTTCCTTTGTGTCATGGCGTAAGGTACATGTCTACGTGCAGTGCGCAAGACTGGCCCCCATCTGGTCTTAACGGTAGTTTTTCGGTGAATACCCATCGTATTGCAATCCAGAACCAACCCTAGCCTATTCTGCACGGCTAGCCAGGCGGTCTAACGCGCTGCTTCCCGAGCGGGAAGGATTGCTGGTCCCCGGCACGAATCCGTCCGGCGGATTAGTGGCGAGGTCCGGTGGGCCGACCAGCCTGTGGATGGATTTTAAGGCGGTTTTCCATCTGCCTCTGCCAGTTCCCCTTATTCTGCCTCAGTTACACTATGTCAGCGACTGCTGCGCAAACACTGTCTCCACGTACACATACACCATAATTACTCTACCTCGCAAACATTTGATCTGGTGTGAGACATCATTCCCGGGGGGGGGGGGGGGGGGAGGGGGGCACGGGGGCCGAACTTCGGCTCGGTTAGGGGCGACGGTGGGGCAGGTGGACTGCTGTGGCCTGTTGTGGAGTTGTGAACCACCGAGGGCTACTGCGGGACGAATCCTCTCCGTCTTTTCTAGGTCCCCGTTTCAATGCACAATACACACAGTCTAGTCTGGAAATATTTTTGCAAAGTGACGTAGCAATGAAGTACAATGCTTCATTTGCATAAAATATTAAAGATTTGTCTGTCTTTTCTATGAAATAATAAATGAGGGAGGAAATTATGGCAACAGTAATGAATTAAAAACTTAACAACAGTTTATTCATAGTATGCTATAAGAACGGAATGTAGCTGATCTACTACCTGGATTTACTTAACATGCCTTTATCAGCTTGTTTCCGTTGAAAATGGGGGAAGTCCGCAGCTCGTCGTCGTGCGGTAGCGTTCTCGCTTCCCGCGCCCGGGTTCCCGGGTTCGATTCCCGGCGGAGTCAGGGATTTTCTCTGCCTCGTGATGACTGGGTGTTGTGTGATGTCCTTAGGTTAGTTAGGTTTAAGTAGTTCTAAGTTCTAGGGGACGGATAACCATAGATGTTAACTCCCAAAGTGCTCAGAGCCATTTGAGCCAAAATGGGGCAAATTTACGCAAAAACGGAGTCCTTCAACGTCAGTTTTTACCTTTAAGCACTGACTACTCGTAGTATCCAAATAGTGGTATGCTGCTCGATCGCAACAAGAGTTTTGCGCAAAGTTTCAAAAAATTTATAATCGATAAGAGAAAACTGCAGATATTTTTGTATTATTCAACCAATTCTCACTTTTCGAAAAAAGCAGCGAATGGTGGACAGGTTAAGGTTCCTTTTATTTCTCCATTTAATGTGATATTTTGATTCGCTTTGTCTTGAAACAGAGTGAGACAAAATTTTTAAATCTTTGTTCCAGTTCTACCTTTATTACAGGAAAGAATAAGAATTAAAAACTGAAAATCGACCGTTTCAGAAACCAGTTATTGTTCAGTTTTAGCGGCCAAGTTAAACTGGCGGAGCAGATTTAAAAGCCAGGTTAAACTGAAGGGGGAAAAGCTGATGCAACGGAAAACCGGTTGTTTCAGCGATAACCGTCGTCTCTAAATGAGGCACGCAGTGACCATCAAGATAGTAGTAGAGGTTGAACCGGGACGGTGCCTAAAGGGAAACGAGCGCATGCGTGGAAGAACGTATACAGCTAGAGGTTGCATAGGACCACTCATAAAATGTGGCAGAGAAAGTTCGATGGTGTCTTCACTAGTAATTTTGTAAGTGAAGGGTAGAAGAACCTAAGCTACAGTTCTTATTTCATTATCTAAACAAGGAGGAGGGGGGCGGGAGTGAGGGCAACCATGCCTACCGCAATACAGTTATAGAATGAAACTATGTATACAGAAATTTTGGTACAAAACTTCTTTAGAAATTTCAAACACATAAATGCAGATTTATGGACTTCATAATAATTACTGGTTCTAGATCTGAAGAAAGCTCCTGGTATGAAGTTTTTTATTGCCTTGATCGCATGTGTGCACACAGGATTACTAGTTTAGGCAGGAGTAAGCTGCCATCTTCAGATCCAGAAGATGGCAACTTAGTTCCGTCAAAACCGGTAATCCCGTGTATACACACGCTATGAAGGCAAGGCAGAAATTTTCCTTACATTGAATTAATTGTTCGCTCTACAGCAGACAATGTCAGATACTTATAATTCTAAAGATCACGCACGTCTCGAACGTGGAGGCTGGCTTCAACCTTCCTCGGTTTTCTTCCTAAACTACTGAGTGAGTCTGAACGTCTTAGATGCTAGTGATCATTTCCAATGCCACATTTCACTTGCGGTCGTTTCTCACTGACGACGTGGGAGTACAGAGGGCTCCGAGCTGTAGTCTGAGTGAGCCTTACCAGGAGAGAAGTTTATTGATGCCTTTGTCGTCAGTCGGCACTCAAAGAAAGGTCACGGGCCACTTGCTAACGAATGCGCGCACCCCAAAGCAACTGTCACATTAGTTACTTGCTCTGAACGTCGTGAGGGCGGTTTGCCGCTTCCGACGTGTGTCCCAGGCGCAGCACTCTGTCAGACCTTGCGTGGTGCAGGGTTGTGCTGCACTAAGAACTTTTTTTGCCTAATGAACAAGAAAAACGACACACTGTGAACACAACGTGAAAAAAAAGAGAATGAGAAATGATGGGAAAAGTTATTGCAAAAAGCCTGTATCTTACAAAATACAGACATTCGGCAAAAAAAACAAAAAAACAAATAAATAAAATGAAGACCCCGCTCTAAATTTCATTTTTAGCACAGAAATATAATTTGAAAATGAAAACATAGATTGACACGAACGGAAAGAGTGAAAATTAAATTAACTTATCGTTTACATGTAAGTCGTTGAGGAGAGGGCATTAGCGTCTGAGTAATTTCAGGCTGAAGTAATTTTAGGAAATCATAAGGAATTTGAAGGTCACTTTCAAGGTAAAACTATTGTTTGTTAACAGCTGCGCCATTGATAACAAATCTGGATGACAATAATAGATTAATTAGCAACATCGCGTAAACACCCATAAACGGTAACGAATTGTGTTATTTAAGTTCTTTCTTTCTTGTTATTCTATCAAGCGATATAAGAAAAAGGAAATATAGTGGACTTTTTTATAAGGGAGAGATGGGATTGTGACAGTATCAACTCAGCAGAAATGCTCTTCATTTCTTCACAGTTGAAACATGAACAGAACACTAACTTAAATAGGATACCCCAGACATCAAAGTAAAATGATGTCTTCTCGATAGGAAACATGAAAGATATAAAATCCTTGGATACAACTCACACATGTCGTATACGGCTCAGAGATCAATCAATGTACAAAAACCATTAAACAAGTACATCGTCAGTAATAAGTTTACGACTCCAGTACTAACAAGCACAATTGTAGATCTTCTAATAAGCGCCACATCTTCAGACTCACAAAAGTGAATATGTGTTGTCAAGAAAATCACGCCTGACACTATCTCTCACACCATGACAAAACAGCCCTTCACATATGCCCTATTTCCGATTCACCACACACACCCAAATGAAACTTTAGCGCAATTAGCAATGACCATGCTCAAAGCATATTATCTACTGATAATCTAAAGCTATTTGTATCGTCTGTAGTATGGTGACAGAAAATGAGAAATAATCTTAACTTTCCCTGAATACCTACCACATTCCCTAACTGCTGCCTTCCACATGCTAACAGAGCCCAAACATTTACATCATCCTAATAATGGATGTTATTTCATTTGAACCTTCAATAAATAAGGAAGTGACATGGCCTACATAAATAAATTAATTGTTATTCATAAATATATACCGCTGTGGCCCGCAATTGCACTAATGTCTCTGCAATCTGCCACTTATAGATACGTGTGCGTAATGTGTGTCAGTTTTGGATGTATTGGTAATTTCTACTGTTAGCAATTATCAGCACACTTACAAAACTCTGACTGGCCAGAACATGTTCATTCCGTGACTAAACATTTCAAATCTAAGGTTAACTATCACGACCACATTTTCACTCTAATGTCAGTTAAAATGTTCAGAAAATTAGTCAGCAACTCTAAGGACGGCTGTAGAAGTTGTGGGAGAGGTACTACATGAATAAATAGTAAACAAGATTTATGAACATCACTTTATTTTCAAGGAGACAACAATTAAATCAACAATATACCCCCATAAATTCCTTTTTGGCAATACATCCCCAGAAAACTGAAAGATAATTTAAATTATTACTTTAGAAACATGTTATCATGCTTACCACAATTTAGATACAAAAGTGTTTTTCTTTGTAAGTCGACGCAAAAACTTTACTTATCGTTTAAATACAACACATAAAAAATCTGATGGCTGCTTGGTCGATCGAATTTCCTTGTAACATCCAGTACGTGTGGTACGGTCCAGCTTGCAAATATTGAAAATACGTCCCGCAAAAACATAAGGTGCAGCATAGAATGTATGTTTCTTTTTCTAGTTATTTTATTCTTAGACTACAAAATCTATATTACAAAGCCTCACACCAATGAAAACAAAATTAAAGACACCAAGACTAGAGCAAAGACAAACGACAATAAAAGAAATTCATCTCCCTGTCAGACTATGCTAGGAAAGAAATTTCAGATTAAATCAGAAACCAACTTCATAATAAGCTACACAGCATACAACCTAATACGATCAAGAATCTTTCGTTTTCTGAACAATTCAGTAAGTTTACCCTTCAAGCGCAAACATGGTGTTTAAGAATGACGTTTTAAGTATTTGGGAGCAGGTTCCTTCCACCAAATAATAAAAAATGTCCAGTAAACACGGACTCTAAACTGCATACCCCAAGAGCTATCAACACCTGTTCACCATCGATACTGGGAAACACATCTCTTCTACTGCAGGCTCTTTGCTTCCCATATTTTGAGAGGAGAAGTATGGACCGAAACGGGAAAAAAATATCTAGTAGAGCTGTCTCTGATGTGCACATCTTAAGAGCTATGAGTACTTGTTCAGAAGACGAGATGTGTTTCACAGAAGTAAAGATGAACAAGTGTTCATTGATCTTAACGTATGCACTTTAGAGCCCATGTTTACTGGAAATTTTATTCTTGTTTTGGTCCATACTACCTCCTCTCAAAATATGGACAGCAAAGAGCTTGCAGTAGAAGAGATGTGTTTTACATTATCGAGGATGAACCGATTATCATTGCTCTTAATAGATACATTTTAATTCTTTTTTTGCTGAAATCCTTTTTCGTGTTTTGATGTAAGAAACCTATACCCAAAATTTTAAATCGTCATTCTGAAACACCCTGCACAAGTTAAAAGCGGAATAGCTATTATAAAAAGGGAATAGGTCAGACAGAAGTAAATTTCAGGAAAAGCTTCAGAGAAAAAATGAATCTCACTGGAATACATGTATTTTCATTTGGCTTATTCCTAAAACAACAAAAACACGTAGTCATTGACAAAACACGAAGTCTATCAGCATGCGAGAATTCCTGACATTGTGTCACTGTGGAGGCGATCTGCAGTAGTGTGGACCGCGAAGAAACTTTCAAATGCCAAGATCTATACAAAGCATTTATTAGATTTAGACAACTGGCTTCAGAAAGGCAATGCTAGCACATTCGGATCTTATTCTTCATAACATCGCATTATTTTTTTCATTACTACTGTAAGTGGTGTGACATCACGTATATACACATCACTGTCACAGCCAACTAGAAATGGCATGTCAGACATAAAAGAAACACTATGTACAAGCATTATACTAATACTCCGACTGCGAGTACTCGCCAGAGCTGTTTTCCATCCACTCCTCCATACATCACCACCTGACCTTCTGCCCATGGGAAAACAAGATTGCTCTTATTACATGTATTTCCGGGTACTAGCCAACCTAAAAACAAATTAGTCGTAATAGGCGTAATTGTTAGTCTGCAAATGAAGTAAATACTAATGTAATGTTGTTCAGTAACTGTCGTCAGCCACACGCTTTGCGTGTAAGCGTTTACTATTGACGAAAAGTTATCCGGTTTCTAGCCCACCCCCTTTAACTGCCACCGGTCACAAAAAAGTCATCCGTCCGTAGCCAGCTGGTGGGGGCCCACTAGTATAAATGTTGGAACATACATAAATCTCGTCTTTTCGCCAGAAGGTGATGTGTATGACACTAATCGAATCTGCGCTATACCTCAACGCTACCACCCAGATAGAAACCCGAACAAAACACGTTTTTGTGCACGGCTTTCCCACTAGTTGTTCATGACCATTTACGACGCTACTGACATTCCTAGAAGATATTCAAACTGCCGTCGGATGCATATTGGTTTAGAGGTGCTACTGACAATGTAGTCTGTTCACAGCAATGTACAACTTGCATCTGCGTGTTAATGTTTGGCTAGTTACACGCTCGAATCAGCGAAGTATTTCATCAATAATGACTGAATCTTCAGTCATCCGGGCAATCAACTCTTCGGAGAGGCTATGAGTGTTTCTTACATCTTATGTTTCGTCTCCAAAAGGAATTCCATAGTCAAGAGCTAGAGAGAACGTGGTGACCACGGTACTCGCCCAACCCACCAAACTGAATAATGGGGAATAACATTGTATAAATGACTGACATCAATGGCAAAATGTGGCGGGGCCCCAGCAGCTGGAACCATACTCGTTGCCTGACCGCTAGCGGAGCGTTCTCTAAACTCTCTGGTAGAACTTCACGCAGATAGATACGGCAATTTCATCCACTGAGCAGGTTGTACAGATGATATGGCAAAATCAGATGATCGTGGGCAATAATAGCCCACAAATTTGGTAAATCTCTGTTGATGGGGGAACATCTGAGATGCTTTAGGATTGGTAAATCTCTGTTGATGATGAATCACACAAGATGCCTTAGGATTTTACAACCCCCAGACATGACTGTTGTGGTTGTCGAATGTTCGTTTCCTTGTCAAGACAGACTTATCAGTAAACAATACAAACGTCTGTAAGTCAAACATGTTTTCTGTGCGGTGTATATACCATTGGCAGAATTCAACGCTCAGGGGAATGTTGTCAGCTGATAGGTCTTTTACCGTCTGACACTTGAATGGAAGCCTTCCCATCTCTTACAGAAGCCCCCCATACTGGAATTGGAAGTGTTTTGTTCCTCGGCTATGACTCGTGTGCTGGTGTTAGGGTTGTTTTCAATTCGATTTAACACAGCTTCCTCAAACTGAACAGATTGCATCCTGCGTAGTCTACCACCTCCCCGTCATTCTGGTCTAAGGCACCCTACTTCACTGAGATGACATCATGTCATTGAAAACTGTGATGATTGGGTAACCTCCTCTCTGGAACTCATTCTGCATGTATATGACTTGCTGAGCTTTCCACGCGACACCTCATAAATGAGACGTGTCTGAGCTAATTCGGTTAGATTGTAGTCAGCCATCAGTTACCTGTCAGCAACAACAGAAACTTTGATTTAAACATACCATAACATAAACAGTAACAATGTAATTGTGTATCCAGAAACATCGTCACTGCTAGCAGTGATGAAAACCTTCCCTTCCTAGCAGTAAGATGTAACTGTGTTGTAACTCAGATTTAAAAGTCACCATTTGCATGGGAAGCAGTCGGAACACCTGTGAATGTTGCCGTAAGCTGTAATGGACGAACAGTGAAAAATCCTTCAAGGATCTCTATTGCGGAAATGGCGATACTTGTTTCATATTACAAAAGTATTTCGTTTTATCCCCTCTCATTTTAAGAAGCAAGCCTTTAGTCTTCGATTCCAGACGGGCTCCTAGCCTTGATGCAGGTACTGGACAGATTGTCCTTCGCCGCGGAATTTGGAATGAGGCGGAGCGATCCCTTTCCCTCTGCTGCCTTTTAGACCCAGGAAAGATTGCAGGCTGCGTGGACCTGGGACCGTCCTGGAGAAACTGGAATGATGGAAAAGTCTCGCTCTTACCCAAGATAGAATATCGGACCTTTCGAGCCAGTGTCTATCACTCTAGCAATTACGTCGGCTGCTCCAACGCTGCCTTTGTTTGTTCATGGGCACGCGCAGCTATTACAGACCATCCGCCAGGCGTCCCTGTTACATGCATTCTACATTTTATCCATCTTCAGCAGCTGTGGCCGTATACAATGAAATAATAAGCAACCAGCTGCATAAGAAAAGATGAGTATAGGGCAATGTCAACAGCAGCAGAAAATGGTGTAACGGGAATAGGATTCGTTATTAATAGGAAGGTAGGGAAGAGAGTGTGTTACTTTGGACAGTTCAGTGATAGGGTTGTCCTTCTCAGAATCGAGTGCAAACCAACACCGTCAACAACAGTTCAGGCATTCATGCCGACTTCGCAACCTGAAGATGAAGAGAAGGTTTATGAGGATATCGAAAGGGTAATACAGTATTTAAAGGGGTATGAAAATCTAATAGTCATAGGAGACTGGAATGTAACTTCCTGGCAGATTAAAACTGTGTGCCGGACCGAGACTCGAACTCGGGACCTTTGCCTTTCGCACGCAAGTGCTCTACCATCTGAGCTACCCAGGCACGATTCACACCCCGTCTTCACACCTTTACTTCTGCCAGTACCTCGTTGAGTCTCGGTCCGGCACACAGTTTTTATCTGCTAGGAAGTTTCATATCAGCGCACACACCGCTGCAGAGTGAAAATCTCATTCTGGAGACTGGAATGTAGTTGTAGTGGAAGGAGTAGAAGAAAAGGTTACAGGAGAATATGGGTTTGGGATAAGAAATGAGAGAGGGGAAAGACTAATTGAGTTCTGTAACAAGTTTCAGCTAGTAATAGCGAATACTGTGTTCAAGAATCACAAGAGTTGGAGGTATACTTGGAAAAGATCGGGTGATACGGGAATATTTCGGTTAGTTTACATATGGTCAGACAGAGATTTCGAAAGCAGATACTGGATTGTACGTTGTACCCAGGAGCAGACATAGACTGAGATCTCAATACAGTAGTGATGAAAAGCAGGCTGAAGTTTAAGACATTAGTCAGGAAGAATCAGTACGCAAAGAAGTGGGATGCGGAGGTAATAAGGAATGACGAGATACGGTTGAAGTTCTAAGGCTATACACACAGCAATAAGGAATAGCTCAGAAGGCAGTACATGTCTAAAAAGGGCCATCACAGAAGTTAGGAAGGAAAATATGGGTATACAGAAGGTAACTGCGAAGAAACCATGGGTAACGGAAGAAATACTTCAATTGGTCGATGAAAGAAGGAAGTAGAAAAATGTTCCGGGAAACTCAGGAATAGAGAAATACAAAACGCTAAGGGGTGCAATAAAAAGGAAGTGCAGAGAGGCTAGGACAAAATTTCTGCAGGAAAATGTGAAACGTCGAAAAGGAAATGATGTCGGAAGGACAGACTGACGATACAGGAAAGTCAAAACAGCCTTCCGTGACATTAAAAGCAGGAGTGATAACATTAAGAGTGCCATGGGAATTCCACTATTAAATGCAGAGGAGAGAGCGGATAGGTGAAAAGAATACATTGAAAGCCTCTATGAGGGGGAAGATTTACCTGATCTGATAGAAGAAGAAACAAGAGTCTATTTAAAAGAGATAGAGGATCCAGTATTAGAATCAGAATTTAAAAGAGTTTTGGAATACATAAGATCAAATAATGCAGAAGGGATAGATAATATTCCACCAGAATTTCTAAAATAATTGAAGGAAGTGGCAACAAAACGACTATTCACGTTGGTGTGTAGAATGTATAAGTCTCGCGACATACCATCTGATTTCCGGAAAAGCATCATCCACACAATTCCGAAGAGGGCAAGAGCTGACAAGTGCGACAATTACCGTACAATCAGCATAACAGCTCATGCATCCAAGTTGCTTACAAGAATAATATACAGAGGAATGCAAAAGAAAATTGAAGGTGCGCTAGATGACGATCAGGTAAAGGCACAAGAGAGGCAATTCTGACGTTGCGGTTAGTAATGGAAGCAACACTAAAGAAAAATCAAGACACGTTCATAGGATTTGTCAACCTGGAAAAAGCGTTCGACGATGTAAAATGGTCCAAGATACTCGAGATTCTGATAAAAGTAGGCGTAAGCTGCAGGGAAAGGCGGGTCATATCTAATGTGTACAAGAGGGAATAGTTAGAGTGGACGACCAAGAACGAAGTGCTCGTATTAAAAAGGGTGTAAGGCAAGGATGTAACCTGTCGCCCCATCTGTTCAATCTGTACATCGATGAAGCAATGATGGAAATAAAAGAAAGATTCAGGAGTGGAATTAATATTCAAGGTGGAAGTATATCAATGATACCATTCGCTGATGACATTGCTATCATGAGTGAAAGTGAACAAGAATTACATGATCTGCAGAACGGAATGAACAGTCTAATGAGTACAGAGTATGGACTGAAAGTAAATCGAAGAAAGACGAAGGTAATGAGAAGTAGTAGGAATGAGAACAGCGAGAAACTTAACATCAGGATCGATGGTCACGAAGTAGGTGAAGTTACGGAATTCTTCTACCTAGGTAGTAAAATAACCAATGACGGACTGAGCAAGGAGGACATCAAAATCAGACTAGCAATGGCAAAAACGGCATTCAAAAAGGGCGTTCCTGACAAAGAGAAATCTAGTATAATCAAATATAGGCCCTACTTTGAGGAAGAAATTTCTGAGAATGTACGTCTTGTGTACATCATTGGATGGTAGTGAAACATGTGCTGTGAGAAAACCGGAACAGAAGAAAATAGAAGAATTTGAGATGTGGTGGACTTATAAGGTAAGAAGTGAGGAGACGAAAGGAATATGTGTAAAACACTGATAAGGAGAAGGGACAGGATGATAGGACATCTGCTAAGACATGAGGGAATGACTTCCATTCTACTAGGGGGAGCGCTAGAGGGCAAAAAGTGGAAAGGAAGACAGACATTGGAATACATCTAGCAAATGATTGAGGACGTAGGTTGCAAGTGCTACTCTGAGATGAAGAGGTTAGCACAGGAGAGGAATTTGTGGTGGGCCGCGTCAAACCAGTCAGAAGACTGAAGAAAAAAATACATTTCCATTTCTATGCCGTATTTAATTGGTGGTCGATGCAGGTTAATTCGACGGCTATATCATGGCCCCCCAGTTCCCGACAGAATCATAACGGTCCGTTGTTGTACTGTCGGTAGCCGATATTTGACCACGTTCTATAGAGCGAATCTGCTCAGCCTCTCTGTATTGAAAGTGTATTGAAGTGTGTCCATTCTGAGGTATTCTACGTATGATACATCATAATGTCCGTGTCTCCCCGGCCGTTAACCTGCGGGACCCGCAGCAACGTTGGTTATTTTCTGTGGATATTGATTTTACTGTTCATTTGCGCGTCTTAAACTGAGAAACGGAGCGGGTCTACTTGCTTGGGGCCGCTCTGTTCTGTAACTTGCTTCCTTTTCGTGGGAAAATTGAAGTGCAAATTAGCCGGTAAAGTAAGTTGTAGATTCGTCCTGGAGTGTGCTTGTTTAATTTTAAAAGCAGTGTGAGGGAACCTATTTAAATTTTCTGGCGCTTTCTGCTAGTTTCGTGCGCTCTCTTCTCCCGTGTTAAATTTGTCATTAGTCCAACCTGACCTCTTTCTGGAGTTCCTTGGGAGTTGCTTACTGGTCCGGGGAAGGAGAGACAAACAGCATCTTAAAACCAATTATTCATTGCATTCTTAGGTCGCTCACCTGAAGATTTTGTTTCAGTGATCTGTCCTAAGCTGAGCTCACACCCCGATATTGCAATAGGAGTTTTGGATTAGTATTTCAGAGTTATATTATGTATTTCTAGGAGAGTATATTATGTGTTATATACATCTTCTGCTCCTGTGCTTAGCCTATATGTCAGTGCGGCGGATCGCTTTCCAGTCTGAGCCGGTCGTATTACACTCTCACCTGGGCTGCTAAGGCCACTTGCACTAATTCTAAGGTTGCTGTATTCAGATATACAGCTGTTATTCTGAAGCTGCTCTTGTTGGTAAAATTTTATTTTAACATCGGTACAGTTCTTAGAGCCCTGTATCTTTCCCCTGTTGGGTTTCTAATTAGTAAAGTTAATTATCATTCCCATAAAGTGCAAAAAGTGCTTAATACTCTTTGTTAAACTGCATTCATTGGATTATGGTTGCCGTTAGTACTACAGAATAATTTCAAAACTCTAGCTGAGCCTGAAAGCTGTCGTTCTGAATTAATCGAAATATGGTTGTCACTACCAAAAATATTTGAAATGTTCTGGCCGGCGGTTGTGACCGAGCGGTTCTAGGCACTTCAGTCTGGAACCGCGCGACCGCTCCGCTCGCAGGTTCGAATCCTGCCTCGGGCATGGATGTGTGTGATGTCCTTAGGTTAGTTAGGTTTAATTAGTTTTAAGTTGTAGGCGACTGACGACCTCAGAACACTACTGGCCATTAAAATTGCTACACCAAGAATAAATGCAGATGATAAACGGATATTCATTGGACAAATATATTATACTATAACTGACATGTGATTACATTTTCACGCAATTTGGGTGCATAGATCCTGAGAAATAAGTACCCAGAACAACCACCTCTGGCCGTAATAACGGCCTTGATACGCCTGGGCATTGAGTCAAAAAGAGCTTGGATGGCGTGTACAGGTACAGCATGGGCTAGGGCGAGGCCGTCGGTGCTGGAGTACTGGGTATTCTTTGTGTTCTACTGTTCGTGTCAATACAGTTTGATAAAACGAATGTCGCACTAGTCACTAGAATAATTTTGGACCGCTCTGTCGAATCGTCACTTAAAACTGCATTTTGTTTCCGGTTCCAAGTTTTGAACCTATGTTTTATGGCCTGTGACGATGTCCGATAAAAAAATTGTCGCTATCTGCTTCGTATAGGGCAACCAATTTCGCAGAGATGTTCCTTCGTTGCACACAGAGGCCACACACCTTCGAGTACTCCAACTGGTGAACGAGTATATCAGGACTACTACCAGAGAAGTGCAGTGGAGCAGCGAGGTGTTTCATTATTCTCGGTCGATCACCTCGAATGAGAGTGTCCACACATTCCAACATTGAAGGTGTCACCCCTGTGTGCAACCGGTCGGCATGCGGAAGATCGGACCGGTTTGCCTGTCATTGTTTTGATAACGACTGACGCCTCGCCTAACGAATCATCCTGCTTTTGCTTACTGCTGTGTCACCGTAGACATTAAGCAAGCGCCTATGAATATCTAAGATGCTCTGGTTTTCCTCGGAAAGAAACCCAATTACATCTCTCTGCTTGGAAAGCGCCGCCAGCTATCGAAACTTCATAAAACTATAAGGGCTGAAGCGGGAATATCCCACGATTTCCCTTAACGAATTCCGAATGTTTTTCAACCGAAATTGGCAGATAAAAAAATGTTGCATTATTTTTTGAGCGCCCCTCATGTACAGATTGGACAAAAATGTGCAAATACCGCGAGAACATAAACACAGACATAGACAAGCGTTGGTTGCGCTGTTGTAACTCACCACGAATGACAACACTGTAATGCCATCAATACATTGCATGGCGTCGTTCGTGGTCACAACTGTGTTCTGAGCAGTTGAGAGTGCATTATGTCGGAACTAAGCGGATTCGGGCGTGGGCAAATGATTGGTGCTCCTGTGGTGGGCGCTTCCGTAATCTCCGTAACCAACGGAGCTGAAGTGTTTTGTTTTCCATGACATATCGTATGTAAGATTTATACATCATACGCTAAGTAACAACGCCGATGAAGGTGTATTTTGAGTGATCGTAACAGACGTTCATTGAAGAGGACTGTGACGAAAAGAAGAAGAAAACATATGTCGCACTCGCGAACTCTATCAGTACTGTAACCACACTAAGGGACCTCCATAAACGGAGGATTTCAGGACAGGACGAGGTGGAATTCCAAAGACACTCATCCATGATGTTAGTACGTTTAACAGGAATTCGTTGTGCCGAAGTTACAAAATATGGAATTCGTTTAGTTAGATGAGTCTTGCTTCACATTGTTTACAACTCCTGGCCGAGTCTACGTCAAAAGAGTTAAATGTGGCTGAGGTTCGGCGATGATTTGGGTGACCATATCGTGGTTTCATTGTTTAAAAAATTGGAGTAGAAGTAAAACAATTACAGGGGAATCGGTCTTCTGATTGCTTCTTCACAAATCCACACCAAAGCAATTAATGAAAGTCTTCGAAACATTTCTGATTGCCGTTGGTAGTGGCCGCGCGGTTTAAGGCGCCATGTCGCGGATTGTGCGGTCCCCCCCCCCCCCCCCCCCCCCCCCACCTCCGTCGGAGGTTTGAGCCTATCTCTGGCATGGTTGTGTGTTTTGTCCATATTGTAAGTTAGTTTAAGTAGTGTGTAAGTATAGGAACCGATGACCTCAGCAGTTTGGTCCCTTAGGAATTCACGCACGTTTGAACATCTCTGATTCAATTTTATTACAACGGCAGGCAGACTTCCGTAAATGAAGATCTTGTGCCGGCAATGTTTCACTTTGAAATAGATTATACAAAAAAGACTAGAATTCAATTTGGAGACGTGGCTAGTATTTATCAGCTTTGGGAAAGCATTCGATCGCATCCACAGAAAAAAGCTCTGACCAATGATGGAGGAAAGAAGGTTCCCCAGGCGCCAGACAAGAGTATACAAAGGTTTAAGGCTAATGCCACACCAGGTGATTTTCTCCGCTGAAAGTAAACAGTTTTTGTGGAGCCGGAAATGGAACTCCATGTTGCAAACGGATGGTGCCACACTGGGCTGTAATTGTCGTTCCGTTAAGTTTCCGCGCGGGACTGTCTCTGTTGAATGGGCCCGGGCCTATTTTTGGCGCGGCAATAATCGTCGGAATCCCTGCCACACTAGACTGTTATCATCGCCAGTCGCGCAGCAGCCACAAAGATACAGCACCCAGATCTGTTTCGTCTGTGTGTGTGGCAATGTCCGAAAACTTTGTAAATGTCGTTTCATTGTATCATTTGGACAGTGATCTGATAATAATTCAGGTGCAAAAATATCCCTGTCTCTACAACATAAAATCGAAAGATTATAAGATCGTCTGCTGATGACAGTGCGGTTCTAGGCGCTTCAGTCTGGAACCGCGTGACCGCTACGGTCGCAGGTTCGACTCCTGCCTCGAGCATGGACGTGTGTGATGTCCTTAGGTTAGTTAGGTTTAAGTAGTTCTAAGTTCTAGGGGACTGATGACCACAGATGTTAAGTCCCATAGTGCTCAGAGCCATTTGAACCATTTTGCTGATGACAGAAGCATGGAAGAAGAAGTGTGCAGATGTTGTTGGGGCTGTGAGTGGAACTCGTTACCACTGGATGCACAAAATTCAATAGGTAAGATGATATACGTACGTACTTTTATATTGGTCCATGCAAAGTTACATGACAGTCGGGGTAACTTTCGCCTAGACAACGACTGAAAAGTAATTTAATTTTTATTTTACCTTCTCCTTCTAGTTGTCTGATGTGCATACAAATCTGTTGCGCCAAAACAATTTAATTAATTATGTTGAAACTTTGCATGATTTAATATATTATTTTCAGAGGTATTTTCAGACTACTGTCAATATTTTTAAAAAGTCAGAAAAATAAACTCTCAATTTATTACAAATTTTTCTTACTAATATCTTAATCCAATATTACCTAACGTAAAAGAAAAGTAACAGTTTAGGGGATACAGATGAAAAAAGTCGAAAACTTAAGGTTTTATCCAATAATTTATTTCAAAAGTTAAAAGGAAAATTTCAAACGGTAGTTCGAAAGATCTGTATTCTATTGAACGTATTCGAAGCATTATGTATTTAAGTCATAAACCGAATAGTGTAACAAGACAGTGTGAACATGAAATGTAGGAACTATTAATACAACGAAGTACTGATTATGAAAGCAATGACATCCTCACCAGCAGACGTCTAGTTATCTTTGCCGACAATGTATGCACTTTGTCAAGGAACTGATCGTTTCACAGAGCAGAAGTAGTTGCAAAACGCATCTCTAATGTCACAACCACGGTTCTACCTCTTAGTGCTACGTTTTCCATAGATTCCAGACTACAACTTAAAGAATCTTCAAGCCGATAGCCATCATGCTTCCGCACAAAGCTATGCAGCACGTAACAAGTTTTTATAATACTTTCAGGCAACGTAATGTTAACATCTATGGCTCTGTGGAAAATTCGCCACTTGTTAGCAAGGATGCCAAACAAACATTCTACTCCACGCCTTGCTCTACTGAGCCTATAATTAAACACTCTCATCGAGAATGTGAGTGATTTTCTTGATAATTATTTTTAACGCTCATACATGAAAAGAATTACAGAAATGGTGGAAAAATATGTGTGATGCATACAATCGCAGCCTGATAGACTTACAAAAAGAATGGCAGCGCAACGACTACAAAAAAAAAAACCATATGTCTACTATAGACAGACGTCTTTCCTGCAAGAAGCCATGGAACTGAGGCAGTAAGCAAAAACTTTCTTCTGCAATTTTGTAACATTTAAATGTATTTACAATGGTTATAGTAGTTAATTACCTTCTCAATACCGACTTACTATACACTTATCACATCACATACATTTGCACAGTACAAAGTGGCATCTGTGTTTCCTTAAATTTCAGTACCTCTGGAAGTATGAATGATGCCTCTATTCTTGAGGATGATGAAGCGGAAAAGCATCATGAAGACGGTGCACCGCCACCAAACACTGCTGCTAAGCCTTCCACTGCTAAAGCAAATGAAAGGAAACTTCAGGACCATTTGAAAGAGATCTGATAAGAATTTTGACACACAATTCAACTTGTGCTGTATCACAAAAGGATCCTGATGAGTTGTTTTTGACGTCTCTTTTACCTTACTGAAAAGAAATGACTATTGATGATAAACTAGACTTCCAAATAAAAACATTACAATTAATAGCAGGAGGTGATACTCCTACGTGGCGCGTCCCAAGTGGCGGATAGGGAAGTCCTCACTGGTTTACCGGCGGACTTGAGTGAAATAAAATAGCTCTCGCCGACCAAACACACCCTCTGCGGTTAACAACCGTAATTGTAAATCGGAGCTTGCTCCAACTAAGATCGACAACCTTCGAAAGTCAAAAATAGAAAGGTCTTTTAGGAAAAAAATTCCAGTGTCCTGCTCAAAAAGGCAGGAAAAGGCCACATCGGATTCGGTGGGTAGTCAACTAGAAGACAGCAACGAATCGGAGCGTTTGCAACCATCAAAATGCACACTAAAACACAAAAAGAAGATTAAACATGAGCAAATAAATTATATAGCAACACACAACATAAACTCACTACTTCAGACCGGAAAACTCAAGGAGTTCACAGATCAACTAAATAAACAAAAAATTTTAATAACAGGGATCCAAGAAATGAGAAACACCACAGAGGACCCATTCGAATCTCAAAGATAGAGAATTTATAATGGGAAACCAGGACCGAGGGCAATGAAACAATGTCCCCAGTTTGGAACAGGGTTTTTAGTAAACATAAAAATAATAGATTCAGTAACAGATTTCCAAGCAGTATCACCAAGAATTGCGACTCTAAGCTTTAAAACAATGAATAAAACCTATACAATAATAAATGCTCATGCCCCAACAAATGAAAAAAAAATGTCTAACAAAAACAAAGGAAGAGGTAGATAAATTGTGGGACCTTCTAGAACAAACTGTGAACAGAGTAAATGAAAAGAATGTAAAAATCTTATTGGGAGATGTCAATGCTCAGTTGGGAAAAGAAAGGAAATATAAAGATATAATTGGAAAATGGAGTCCACATAAATTTACGAACAAAAACGGTCAAAGACTTGTAGAACTCTGCAGAGAACACAACCTTATATCTAAATCAACATACTTTAAGAGGCATCCAAGTAAACTTAAAACATGGAAACATGCAGACTGGAGGAAGGGGGAGTGGCAGCTAGACCATGTCTGTATGGACAAAAATTTTCATAAGGAGATCAACAATGTTAAAGAACTGAGAGGAGTACACACGCTCAGACTATTATATAGTTAAAATTAAAATCAAATTCACTCTTTTAAAGAAGAGGACCGGAAAAACTAATAAAATAAAAAGGAGGATTGGCCCGCATCAGCTAATTAAAAATAATAAATACTAACAAATAACACAAACCATCAAATTAACATATTATCTAGAACAACTAGTGCCTAATCTTAAAAAAGAAGCAGAGAATCTAGCTCCCTTGTACCCACGAAGGAAACATGCGTGTTGGACATCAGAATGTGACAAATTCCATGAAGATAGACACCAAGCATGGTTAAAGTTTCAAACACATAAAACTGAAGAAAATGGCATCAACCAAAAAACGAAAGAAAAAAAATTCACACAAAATATTAGAAGAATCAAGAGAGGATTCCATTAAGATATTATAAACTCTATAGAAGGTAATTATCATAAAACCAACTCCAGGAACTAGTAAAAAATCTTTGGGAAACAACTACAACAATATGAGGCCCCTACACTAATACTGAAAGACAAAGATGGGAGAATGACACACAGTAACAAGGAAAATGCAGAAATCAGGGCAAAAGCATTTAACAAACTTCTGAATTGCCAGAAACCCAAAGAACCCTTACAAATCAACATAAATACCCCAATAAAAACCAAGCCTAACAAACTAGACCCTCCAACCCTCCAAGAAGTAGAAAAAACTCCTACAGAACAAAAAATTATAGTCCATGTGGAGAAGATCAGGTTTTTGTTGAAATGTGGAAATATGCAAGTGACACAGTCAAGACCTCCTTACACATGGCTCTAACAAAAATTTGGGTAACAGAACGATTCCCCGAGCATTGGACCACAGCTATCATCCACCCACTACACAAAAAGGGAGATAAGAGCAACCCAAACCACTACAGAGGAATCTCTCTCCTAGATTGCACATACCAAATTCTATCCAAGATCCTATATGAAAGAATCAAGGAGCAATTAGAAGAGGAGTTAGGGGAATATCAGGGAGGTTTCAGACCATGGAGAAGCTGTGCAGAGCAGATAATTAGTTTAAAATTGATTATGGCATACTACAAGAAACGGACAAACCTTTTGCAATAACATTTGTAGATTTAAAGAAGGCATATGACTGTCTCCACAGACCTTCAGTACTAAAAATTTTAAGAAATTTAGGACTCCATCCAAAACTAATTAAAATAATGCAACTCACTCTAACCAACGCCAAATCAAAAGTGTAGTTTAGAGGAGAAATTTTGGAACCATTCCTCATAAAAACAGACTTAAGACAAGGTGACTGCCTATCATCATTACTGTTCAACTGTGCACTGGAATACATAATGAGAGAATGGTACGAGGACAATCCAAAGATGATAAGAGTTGGAAGTGCGAAAGATGATATCAGCTTAACTGCTTGGGATTCGCTGATGATCTTGCTCTCCTAGCCAACACCGTTAAAGAACCCGGGTAACAAATGAAATCACTACAAGAAATAGCAGAGAAAGTACGCCTTAGAATATAATTTGAAAAAATGGAGATTATGCTAACTGATCCACCACTGGCAAACAAAATTACAATAGGAGAACAGGAAATCAAAATTGTTGATAAATTTAAATATTTAAGCGAAATAATAACGCACAATCTAAATGAGAAGTCATCATGGCAGAATAGAATAAAAAAAACTTAACTACGCGAATTACATTACCAAAACTACATACAACAAAAAAGCCTATCTATAGATGCAAAAATAAAACACTATAAAACAGTTACACAACCAGAAAAAACGTATGCAGCTGAAACTATCTTCAAAACAACTAATACAGCAGAAATTCACAGAATACTAAAAATAGAAAGAAGAATAATTAGGGCATGTATAAATAAACAGTATAAAATAAATGGACTTTGGAGAATAACATCAAATGAAACAGTATATAAGAAAACAGAACCAGTCATGAGCACGATCAGGAAGAAACGCATCTCATTCTTTGGACATCTGACGAGAACTCCAGAAAACAGAATTAGTAAAAAAAAATACAAAAATTGTGGAATAGGAAGAGCGATATTAAATGGATCACAGAAATTGCGGAAGATTTAAAAGAACTCCAGATTACAGTAGATGACCTAAAAAATAAGACAGAGAAAACCAGAATACTGCAAGACCCGCAAACCAGACTACAAATAAAAATCAATAAAAGGAGTACAGGAAGAGTGGTCTCAGATGAAGAAAGAAAAAAAATATCTGAAAGAATGAAGAAATATTGGGCAGACAAAAGAGCAAAACACCTTTCATATAAGAATAGACTCTAATAATTGTATTACCTAAGTAACATATTAAGTTATTGTTGAGCCAAATTGTATCCCTGTGTAACAACTTGTTTACAACTTTGTATTTTTGACTAGAGTGGTCTAATGAAGGCCATAAAATAAATAATAATAATAAAATCTTACAGCCGAAAGACTGTAGAGAGCAGCACTACTAATCATCATCCTCTTGAGCCTTATTCCCGCTGCAGTGCGGGGTCGGCCTATTGGCAGTGTTCGTTGGAGAGGGTGGCCGGATGCCCTTCCTGCCGCCACCCCGAACCATGTATCCCCAGCTGTCTGCGTCTAGTGTAAGCCACTGAACAGTGCGAACGTTTTTCAAATGTCTGCGATTCGTCTAACTAAGGCGGAACGTGGGGACCAGCCCGGTATTCAGCTAGCGGAATATAGAAAACCGCCTAAAACTACATCCAGGCTGGCCGGCATACCGGCCGCCGTCGGTAATACGCCTGGCAAATTCGATCCGGGGCCGGCGCGCCTTCCCGAGTCCAGGAAGCAGCGCATTTGCGCTCTCGGCTCCATGGTGTGTAGAGCAGCACTACTACTGACTTATTCATAAATACTGCACCGTCAGGTACGTCGACATCGACAAGCACACAAAGCTCTGCACCTGAAAGACCAATCACTTATTTTTCACCAGTTACTGGACGGCCGGATGAAGATCCGATCTTTTCATTTGAATAATATTGCAAGTGATTAGACAGCTGACATGAACTTGTGATGTAAACTCTTTCATAGCAGCCCAAATACGATGCTTTTTGCCGACAGTCCAGGATATCATACAGGACAGTGAAGATAAACTGCAAATTTGGGTACATAGATTAAAAAATATAAGCGTGATTTATAAGCTGAATATGTAAAGAACAAAAAATAAGCGATGGTATTTTTAAGAAAAGACCCCATAGGGACTAACAGAATCATCAACTATATAATAGCAGTAGAGGTGTCCCATTTCCACTATCTAATACGCGATACAACTACAGTGTTGAATAAATGAGAGATACACTACTGGCCATTAAAACTGCTACACCACGAAGATGACGTGCTAAGAAGCAAAATTTGGCCGACAGGAAGAAGATGCTGTGATATGCAAATGATTAGCTTTTCAGAGCATTCACACAAGTTTGGCGCCGGTGGTGACAACTACAACGTGCTGACATGAGGACACTTTCCAACCGATTTCTCATACACAAACAACAGTTGAACGGCGTTTCCTGGTGAAATTATGATGCCTCGTGTAAGGAGGAGAAATGCTTACGTTTCCGACTTTGATAACGGTCGGATTGTAGCCTATCGCTAACGCGGTTTATCGTATCGCGATATTGCCGCTCGTGTTGGTCGAGATCCAATGACTGTTAGCAGAATATGGAATCAGTGGGTTCAGGAGGGTAATACGGAACGCCGTGCTGGATCCCAACGGCCTCATATCACTAGCAGTCGAGATGAAAGGCATCCTATTCGCATGGCTGTAACGGATCGTGCAGCCACGTCTCGATCCCTGAGTCTTAATTGGGGACGTTTGCAAGACAACAACCATCTGCACGAACAGTTCGACGACGTTTGCAGCAGGAAGGACTGTCAGCTCGGAGACCATGGCTGCGGTTACCCTTGACGCTGCATCACAGACAGGAGCGCCTGGGTGCACGAATGGAAAAACATCACTTTTTCGGATCAGTCCAGGTTCTGTTTAAACATCACGATGGTCGCATCCGTGTTTGGCGACATCGCGGTGAACCCACATTGGAAGCGTGTATTCGTCATCGCCATATTGGCGTATCACCCGGCGTGATGGTACGGGTTGCCATTGGTTGCACGTCTCGGTCACCTCTTGTTCGCATTGACGGCACTTTGAACAGTGGATGTTATATTTCACATGTGTTACGACCCCTGGCTATACCCTTCATTCGATCCCTTCGAAACCCTACATTTCAGCAGGATAATGCACGACCGCATGTTGCAGGTCCTGTACTGGCCTTTCTGGATACAGAAAATGTTCGACTTCTGCCCTGGCCAGCACATTCTCCAGATCTCTCACCATCTGAAAACGTCTGGTCAATGGTGGCCGAGCAACTGGCTCGTCACAATACGCCAGTCACTACTCTTGATGAACTGTGGTATCGTGTTGAAGCTGCATGGGCAGCTGTACCTGTTCACGCCATCCAAGCTCTGTCTGACTCAATGCCCAGGCGTATCAAGGCCGTTATTACGGCCAGAGGTGATTGTTCTGGGTACTGATTTCTCAGGATCTATGCACCCAAATTCCGTGAAAATGTAATCACATGTCAGTTCTAGTATAATCTATTTGTCCAATGAATACTCGTTCATCATCTACATTTCTTCTTGGTTTAACAATTTTAATGGCCAGTAGTGCAGTTTTAATCTGCCTTTGAAACAACTATCTGAAGTTTAATTTGCGACACATGCACAGCATCTAATATTAAGACATATGGAACATAAAAATATTCGTTGTTTGGATTTACGTAGACAAATTTTATTGCTCTTGCAAGTTTCTTCCAGCCTACATTATGTTGTTGCCAAATTGAATTCAGGATTAATTTCATACAGGAATCAGTGCGTCTGTGTATTCTTCAACTTGCTTATGTAGCGGTATATGCGGACATGTGAGCATGTTTGTGCCGGCCTCTGTGGACGAGCGGTTCTAGGCGTTTCAGTCCGGAACCGCGCGATTGCTACGGCGGCAGGTTCGGATTCTGCCTCCGGCATTTCTGTTTGGGATGTCCTTAGGTTAGTTAGGTACAAATAGTTCTAAGTCTAGGGGACTGATGACCTCAGATGTCAGGTCCCATAGTGCTTACAGCCATTTGAACCATTTGAGCATGTTTATGTATGTGTATGTACGAAATAACGACCAATCATCTGCTTGTATGTAATTTTTTTGGGGGGGATGGGGGGGGGGGGTGAGAAGTTCGAGGAGGGGTTGCATGTGTATTCAAAATTCTGCCAAAAAATTTAGTGCTTGCCAGAGCTATAGTTTCAACCAGTCACACGCTTCCGTTTTTGCAGGGAACATCATTTTGTATCTCAATTGTGTATAAACTGCAAAGAAACAGTTCGGGTGACGCACATCGCTTATTTACCAATACTGACATGTCTTCTTCGTCTGATACACAGATATCAAACTTGTTTAAAGGATGACTTGGGATTAAGTCCATATAATTGTATTTACGGTACACGTAAAAGTGGCATAAAAATACATATGTTAAGAAACATGAAGATAGTTCTGTTAGAGGTTAGAACAAGTAATGATAAGAATATGCCAGCCAGCATCGACGCATTGTACAATATGGAACTAAATTTGTGTAAAAAGAAATCAATACGTTGTTAACAAGCAAATGGCAGTGTAACTAATTTTGCCAATAAGTTTCTAAAGGATGGAGAGAGTAAGATTACCAACAATACAGGCAGTGAATCACATATCCAAACCCGAATTTCTGAGGCAAAATATAAATTCGGAAAAAAATCAATTCTTAAGTCCAAGTGTAAGATTCGTTATTTCAGAGGAGGATTCAGATGGTATGTTCCTGGGTTATTACTCTGTATTGCTTTGAAAGCTGTACCTTTGAAGCTGAACGGGCCAGATCTGAACATACATTAAGCAGTTAACGCAGTGAAGCATAATAATTGTGTAAAGGTCTATTCTTGTACTTTTTGTGAAGATGATGAAAGCGAAAAGTCTGTGCAGACCCACCATAACGTCTTACTCATGGTAGGACGAACTTAAAAATCTGTGTGGTATTAAACGAAACGAAAATCAGTAACACGATACATACAAATTGTAGCAACAGTAAAGAGAAGAATGGAAAGGGAAAAACTAAATGAGTGCAGAGCTACTGTAAACGATACTTCAAACTGCTCAGTAACGACGAATAGCCCTCAATCATTTCCTCTGTCGTTGCTGGGAAACCGAACACTTTATATAGTTTATGAGACTACACTAAGGCCATTAAAATTACTACACCAAGAAAAATTCAGATGATAAACGGGTATTCATTGGACAAAAATATTATACTAGAACTGACATGTGATTACATTTTCACGGAATTTGGGTGCATAGATCCTGAGAAATCAGTACCCAGAACAACCACCTCTGGCCGTAATAACGGCCTTGATACGCCTGGGCATTGAGTCAAACAGAGCTTGGATAGCGTGTACAGGTAATGCTGCCCATGCAGCTTCAACACGATACCACAGTTCATCAAGAGTAGTGACTGGCGTATTGTGAGGAGCCAGTTGCTCGGCCACCATTGACCAGACGTTTTCAATTGGTGAGAGATCTGGAGAATGTGCTGGCCAGGGCAGAAGTCGAACATTTTCTGTATCCAGAAAGGCCAGTACAGGACCTGCAACATGCGGTCGTGCATTATCCTGCTGAAATGTATTGTTTCGCAGGGATCGAATGAAGGGTAGATCCACGGGTCGTAACACATGTGAAATGTAACGTCCACTGTTCAAAGTGCCGTCAATGCGAACAAGAGATGACGGAGACGTGTAACCAACGGCACCCCATACCATCACGCCGGGTGATACGCCAGTAAGGCGACGACGAATACACGCTTCCAATGTGCGTTTACCGTGATGTCGCCAGACACGAATGTGACCATTGTGATGCTGTAAACAGAACCTGGATTCATCCAAAATATGACGTTTTTTCATTCGTGCATCCAGGTTCGTCGTTGAATGCACCATCGCAGGCGCTCCTGTCTGTGATGCAGCGTCAAGGGTAACCGCAGCCACGATCTCCGAGCTGACAGTCCATGCTGCTGCAAACGTCGTCGAACTGTTCGTGCAGATGGTTGTTGTCTTGCAAACGTCCCCATCTAAGACTCAGGGATCGAGACGTGGCTGCACGATCCGTTAAAGCCATGCGGGTAACATGCCTGTCATCTCGACTGCTAGTGATACGAGGCCGTTGGGATCCAGCACAGCGTTCCGTATTACCTTCCTGAACCCATCGATTCCATATTCTGCTAACAGTCATTGGACATCGACCAACGCGAGCACCAATGTCGCGATACGATAAACCGCAATCGCGATAGGCTACAATCCGGCCTTTGTCAATGTCGGAAACGTGATGGTACGCATTTCTCCTCCTTACACGGGTCATCACAACAACGTTTCACCATGCAACGCCGGTCAACTGCTGTTTGTGTATGAGAAATCGGTTGGAAACTTTCCTCATATGAGTACGTTGTAGGTGTCACCACCGGCGCCAACCTTGTGTGAATGCTCTGAAAAGCTAATCATTTGCATATCACAGCATCTTCGTCCTGTCGGTTAAATTTCGCGTCTGTAGCACGTCATCTTCGTGGTGTAGCAGTTTTAATGGCCAGTACTGTACTATTTTACCATGTTTCCAATAAAGAATAAGACCTGCATTGAATGAAATCAAAGCCCAATTTTTTTACTGCGTTGTACGACTTCCTTTGAATGAAACAGTATGAAAGAATTATCTGTATCACACTCTGTGGTCAGCACGCGTAGGCTCCACCTAATGGTCCAGCGTCGGGTGTAACCTTTCCTGCTGAGGGTAGAGAAGCGGAGTGGAAAATTACGACCCTGGTCGTAAGTATTTTAGTGTCGGCCGCCTGACGGCTCCCTCGGAAACACGCGAGCAGCAGAACTGCGTCAGCTGGACTTTGCGGCCTCCGGCATTCTGCCATGTGACATCTCGTTCTGCCATGAGGCACCTCGCTCCATTATCTCCGCTTATAATTGTGTCCAAGGCAATGCTATAACATAAAATTGCAAACGTTTACCGAGTACCTGTTATTATATAAATAGACTTACCAGCAGTCATTTGCGATTTTGTAAAAAACATAATTTTAACCAATCACATCAAATCTACGCTTGGCAATCGAATCACTCCGAGATAATAAACATTTATTATACCTACCGAGGAGAAATACGAGGTTACTGCACTGAAGTTGAGATAAGAAGAGAGTTTTGCCTAATTCTCCGAGTCGGTAAAAATTGTCTTTGCTCTTCACAGGACACCACAGATCTACCACTGACGTCTCACACACAATCAAGTAACCGAACACTGTCTTGAATTTCATGGAGAGGAGACGTTATTCACGGTAGAATAAAGTTCTTCAAGTACCTCTGGTGTTTCTAGTAGACGGCTCTCGATAATTTTAACGAAAGACCCATTCGCAGCAGCTTGCATTCGCTTAACTGTAGTCAACCCCAGAAGAGTAATCTCATTGGAGTTGCTTTGTGTCTTGTGCAATGTTTATCGAATTGCAAACACATAAATTTAAATTAACGAATGTGGTTCTCTTTTTATTTGACGACCACAAGTGAGCTTGAGAAAACTGTATAACCGAAGCATGTGTAATATCGTTGGGAAATTTAGTTTGCAGGTTTCTAAATCAATCAGTGCAGCTTAGCTGCCAACATTCGGTAATAATTGTCGTAATTTGTGCTCCACACTTCTGAGAAACTGTTGCAAAGTACGCGTGTAATTATTAGAAAGGGCAAGATTCATAATGGTATTTGCTTTTCTATCGGTTACTTTATGGAATGAAGCCGGAACCATTTCCAATGGCTGGTAGGAACAGAAAAGCGGGCTAATACATCTTGGCAGCGTAATTTATAGAAAAGGTGTTAATATAGGCGATCTAAATCCCTGGTATTAACAGTTCTGTGTTTATTTCGTCTACTTATGTCACAGACACTGTTGCATGGACATATTTTCCGAATTTACTTCAAACTTATAAGAACCACTTCAAGCTCCATAATAGCAGATTGCATGTAAGACATCCATTACTAAGATCTATGAAGAAAGATAAATGAGCCGTATGATACCACCAACAAGCAGTACAATACTGAAATATATTACACATGTTCCTTTTGGTACTTAGGACAAGTTCAATAAAAATCTGAGAGGAAAGAGCAGTTCACGGAAGACAATACACAGATATTATCCAGTAATGGCTTGTAGGGTTCCGGCAATTTGCTGCACTAGGCGCTTTGATGAACGTTTCTTCAAAAGCATCGTATCGTTCAGCTGCTCTTTCGCGTTTGAACAAGTTAGTGATCTGAAACAGACAATTTTGTGTGTCAGATTTGAAATATAAAAAAGTAGTGTACAGGAAATAATATTCCGACTCTCCCTCTCGAATGCCTTAGTTGCTCTTAAAGGGTGGTTTTTGAAAAGGAATCTTGTTCATATCCTAGAACAATTGAGCTAGTTTCTTGTTGATCACATATTCAATATCAGTTGGGAGTAAGCTTACTTCAAAGACATTTTACAGATTAGCGCCTGATGGCTATGCTAGCCATCGTACACTACTGCTTTTACGAGGTGATGTATCAGTAATTATAAGGAACAAACACGTCCGAGGCGAAGATGTGCCCATACATGGCCCGAACTTTTTTTAAGACGGATTTTTATGATTTTCACATACGTTATTTATTAGTAACTACACATTAATAGCTATAATAGTAATTTGTGGCTGTGAGTTCTGGAAGGAGGCTTCTTTTCAGTGAGTCGACATTGACCCCATCGGCACAAAAGGCCGTACACTGCTGTGGAACAGGAATAATCAAATGCAACACATTTTACGTTAAAAAATTTACTGTCAAGAATTTGATAATCAGTCTTATTATCACAAGTTATTATCATTACAAGTTAATAAGTATTATAAAATAGGTAAAAACATAAAACATCTATAATCATAGATGAAACTCTGAAAACCATTTGTCATACAAATTTAGGTTAAAACTGCAGCAGATTGCGATAGTTTTATTTACAGAGAGCGCACGTATTCTTCCGACCGTACCATTGAGAATAATATGTTGACGTTGCCGGGGCGCAGTAGGCCCTTCATCGACACTGTGGGCTTAATCTAGACTGTAAAAACCACCGCAGTACTTTCACCCTTTTTGAAGTACGAATTTTTCATATTGATAGTACAAGAGAGTGCACTAAAACTGAAATTGCATTCATAGTTTGATTTGAGTCCTTACATGTTCCGTTAACTACGTTTCTGAATACCCACAATTACTTCGAATACCAGACCTTTAGTCACGTAAGTATACATATGTCAATAGCACTTCTATTCTATTTCTCAAATAGTCCACAACTTTCGCTAAAACTAAAGAAACAACGTATTATTTCTAAACAGTTCGACAGATCGAGCCAATTATGCACTGTTGTCTTCAAAGTCTTGGAGAAAGATATTAAAGAGATAAGAGATTAAATACAGAACTTAATGGTTGCCTTTTACAGCAAATCTGTACGAATAACACTGAGAAGACCTTAAAAGTCTCAAGTACGAAGTGATTATTTATGAAAAATAATAGATATGAATAATTACAAAATTTAAAACGTAAACTAAAAAATCAATAAACGAAGGCGTATTGGGTGCTATCCGATGGCAGAGTAGTAGCAACATTCGCGCCGTTCATAGTCGCAATAGACAATGGAGAGAATAAAAGTCGAACAACAAAATAATATAAAATCACAGGTCAAGTAAAAAACGAATTAACAGAGCCACATTGGCTGACATCAGCTTGTAATTAAAACTGACAGATGAAACCATCACAAGTCGTTACAAGAGTTGTAAACGAATAGAAATAGAATAAAGAACCTAAATTTGACATGATACAAAGACGCAGAACTTTCCAAAAAGCATGAAGATACAATCTGTTACTGGTAGTACAAAAAGTTAAACCATACACAAATCCTATTTTTGAAACACGACTTTTCGATTAGCGACATTGCAGCGTTTATGCAGTACTGCTGTTCATTTTGAACATGGTCGCTTGCCTCCTTCGTGACTTCATGTCGCAATTACCTTAGAGGAAAGCTTTGAGTGAAATGATGCAGTACCTGACAAATGATGACCACAAACAGCTTTATAAAAGCGCTACGGAATCAACTTTTAATGCATAAATAAAAACGTTGTGCTATGGAACTTACACCCTTTCATTGAATAACCACTTTCAGTAAGCTTTTTATACTATGAAAATGTAATCTTCTCATAATCTTTCGGAAACTGGATCCACGGCATGCTTAACTTTCAAATAAACCACATTAATATTGAAATTACTACCATTTCTGACCTACTATGTTTAAAATTCATTTTCCTCAAATTCAGTATTACAGGCCCTTTTCATCTCAAGTCTTCAATTTACTCCTTAAGTTTCTATCTTTATTCATACAGAAAATGTAGTCTTGAGAAATCGGCTGGATCTCTTTGACCTGTTTTAACCCTTTGTAGGTAAAGACGCTCTTGGGTAACACACCAAGCGTCTCGCCTCATCATATGAGACGCGTGCTAATAGATCGCGAGAGGCACTCGTCCTGTTAGATCCAGCGAGGCTGTCTTCAAATCGTAGTTTGATAGTTAATTAGAAGCCTGTGGGCTGGGCCGAGTGGGTGTCCAGGGCGACGACCGACCAGCTGGCCGAGACACAGGGGCGGCGTGCAGTTCGCAGCCCAACTTAATTAAGACCTGAATAATTCGGCGGCCGTAACAGGACACTGTTTGCCAGTCCTGTGTGTGGCGCTCTTACATAAGTTATAAACCGGACAGCGTCACAGTCAGCATCACTTCACATTTTTCTTTCCAGCTGCGCTGTTACTCTTTCCAGTTTAACGAGGGACGGAAAATTCGTCTCGTTATAATCTGGCTAGTGACAGCCGTTATCACAAACAGTTTTGCGAGCTACGGTCGGCTCTCATATCCCTGGTCTTCATTTCGCGCTCCAGATGATATTCGCATTGCTCTTCGTGGTTCTAACAAACATCATAGTAAACATGTTGGATGTAGTGAGTGCATGCGCTTCTGAAGTTACTAATATATAAAATGCCACTACTTTATGAAAGACGTAATATATAACCACAAGAAAGTAGTTTGGTGGCTAATACAAAGTTAACGTGTAAGAGACGAAACATTTTGTAAAAAAAAAAAAGCGATAAATGTAATGTGGAAACGATATGGATACACTAGCTACATGTAAGCATTAAAGTGTACTACAACACAAGTCGCTAAGGCACCTCCAAATGTTTCATTTGTGTCTAATTAGTCATCAACAGTTATTTGTTTTTAATATAAACAGTAATCTCCAACAATGAGTATGTCCACACGTACATGAATGTATACTACATGAAGAGGGGCACAAGCCAGAAACCGGTCATGTGTTAAATAAAGTCACCGTCTATTGTGACTGGTAGTGGCTGTTATTCTACATTGGTTGGTTGTTTGGGGAAGGAGACCAGACAGCGTGGTCATCGGTCTCACCGGATTGGGGAAGGATGGGGAAGGACGTCGGCCGTGCCCTTTCAGAGGAACCATCCCGGCATTTGCCTGAAGTGATTTAGGGAAATCACGGAAAACCCAAATCAGGATGGCCGGACGCGGGATTGAACCGTCGTCCTCCCGAATGCGAGTCCAGTATCTAACCACTGCACCGCCTCGCTCGGTGTGTTATTCTACATGCTATAGATGACTGTGAGATGGGATATATTACCAACGGAATAATTTTACAGAGCAATGAAAGACCTACGTCGAAACAAGGCGTCTGGAGTATACGACATCTCCTCGAATTATTGAGATCTCTCAGAGAGTCAACCACGACAAAACTATCCACCCGATGTGCAAGATATTCAAGAGATGCAGAATAGTTAAAATTCATGGTGAAACTTTCAGCTGACATTTATTTTGTACGATTCGCTACTGGTTTCGATCAATGACCATTATCAAGCCTAGCTGGGATATACGGCAGGAAAGTTAAACCATAATTCAAATAAAAGTAATTTGATCTTTCAAGCCCACAACAGTACGTAAAAAAATCCATAATAACAACTCTGTGCGATAATTTTCGTCAAGTAGCAAGTCCACATGTACAGCTAATGTGTTACTAGCTTTTTATATTACATCTTGTCTCACAGGTTGGAAAAAATACTTGTCGACCTAAAAATTGATCTTGATTTTAAAGAAATAGATAATTCATGTCAAACTAGAATTGCTTATGATGTAGCTAACATTTTCATTAAAAACAAAGCCTCTCTTCATAATGTTACGCATAATTATAGAAAATTGGTTAATTCCAGAAGCAATAAACTTAAAGAAGCTGATGATCTGTTAACTAGTCAAAGGTTGCTCTTTAGTTATTGCCTACAATTCTGAATATATTTCCAAAACCTTTTTTAACGAAAATAATATTTCGGAACTGCATGACGATCCGACTCCAGAATTACAAAAAAAAAAAAAAGCCAGGTCAGCCATCAATGACACAAAATTTATAATCAGACCTTTTCAGAAGACAATGCTTATCAACATGAACCCTCAGCCCCCAATATTTCGGTCTCAATTTAAATTTCACAAAACTAATCTTCCGATACGGCCGATATCTAATGGTATGAATAGCGCGTACCATGATTTGGCCAAATTTCTGCATGAAACTCGGAAAAAGTCATTCTTTTTCAGAACAATTACTACATCCCCAATAGTCCTTATAGTATAAGATTCAGAATGCAGTTCAGATACCAAGTTGCTTTCATTAGACTTCAAAAATCTTTATACTAACGTTCCCGTACAAGAAACGCTTACAATCGTAGAAAAAAATTTACGTTATTTGAAAAACGATCTTTCAGATGAACAAATCACTGATCTCATGAATCTTATCACAGTCGTAGTCAAATATAACTATCTGAATTTAATGAACAATTGTACCAGCAATCCGACACTCTCGCTATGGGAAGTCCCTTAGCTGGTATTATTGCTGATATTTTCATCAACTCTTCAGAAGAAACGTTTTTCAGTTGTTTTTCAGCTACAGCACTAGGCATTCTCTCCTATTTCAGATACGCTGACGATATTTTAGTCATATACAGCGGACCTGCTGATGGCACTGGCCGTATTTTCAAGCTCTTCAATCAACTTGATGAGAAAATATCTTCCACCATCTAGCTCGAAAATGAGGCCCGCCAGCTAAACTTTCTTGACTTGACGTTTACAGTAGAAGAAAATAGAATCTCATGTTTCGTAAAGAGACGTACACTGATCAGATCGTACCTGCGTCTTCCATGCATTCACAATCTCATAAAAACGCTTTCTTTTACTCTGCTATTCACCGAGCTACTTCTATTTCAATCTTGAAAGAAAAACTCAATGATGAAATCAATTTACTCAAAATGATAGCAGTTAGTAACGAATATGAACCTGGCATAGTAGATGACATCCTCTAAAAGAAAACTATTAAAAGAGTTACTACGCTCGGCAACTCTATCATTGAATGTAACCCAGAAAAATATTTTTCTATTCATTTGTTGGGGCCCGTTTCCTATGACATCCAATGCCTTCTTCGTAATAAATACAACTGTAACGTAGCCTTTTCTACCGATAATAATCTGAAAAAAATTCTTCATTCATCATTTAAAGTCGACTCTTCTGGCGTCTATAAGATTTTCTGCGACACCTGCTCCTCTTACTACTTAGGACAAACAGGACGTACCTTTACAACCAGATATAAAAAATATCTTTAAAAAAAATGGCACTAGCAGCCAAAATTCGTCTAAAGCTATTCACGATAGCAATATTTTGGACACCGATAATAAAGGGGGTAGATTAGATATTCTTGAAGAAATAGAAGTTTTTAAACATCGTTCTCAATGAGCAGCTGCAGTTGCGTAATAAAAATTTATTCAGCGGTATAAAGCCGTTACTTGACATTTGGAATCGGGTTTCCTCGTGCTGTTACCAAAATGTTTTTCCCATCCCACAATTTTTCGTTTATTAAATGGTTTATTGGCTGTGTTTCATGTTATATCGTTTCCTACAGGCTGTGCCATTCATTTGTATTTTCTATAATGATGTTTTCATACATTAAACTGTACTTCTAAGCTCTGATGTAGACAAAATGTTACTTTATCTGCCACTGTTAAACATAATAGTTCCTTTTACATCATGTACTGAACAATGTTCATCATAACATTCGTCTGTTTTTATTTGAATGTTAAGTAGCCAGGTTGTGCTTGTGACTACTAGATGGCACTCTTGGTGCCATGTTCACCTGCCCGCAGTTGTTAACGCGGGCGCCTCAGTCTGATGCTACCTGGAGCTCGATGTATGCGAGCAGCCCGCAGTGGCTTGCTTTCCACGCGTTCTAGTTTAAAAATGTGACTAAAGTTTTTTCGCGTAGTATTTATTTTATACGTGACGTGTAAGAACTGCTTCATTTGTACTGTTAATCAGTTTTCAGTCTTCAAACTGTATTTCTATACTTTTAGATAAGCCATGTTGTCAAATAAAACTTTGCCTGTGAGTTCATGTACTAAATACTGTTCACTTTAACATTTAGCTGTCTATATTTTAAATCTTAAGTAGCATGGCACTCTTGGAATAATGTTCACCTGTCCGCACTTGCTAACGGGGGCGCCTCAGTCTCTTGCTACCTGTGGCTTTATAAGTATGAGCAGCCCACAGTGGCTTGCCTTTCATGTAGTCTTTTCAAAATTTTTGTGACTAAAGCCTTTCTGTCTTGATATTTATTTTATACGTGACATGTACTGCCTCTTTCTTGTACTGTTAACAGTACTTACACATTAACACAAAACTTTTTTACCATAAATTTGTACTTACGTTATAGGTCACTTTAAATATTTAATTCTGATGAAGGCACTCATAGAAGTGATGAAACCTGGTCAAAAAGACTAAAAATTGTGATTGACGGATAATTTAGTTCAACTTTAATTCGATTATCTCAATTGATTTCCCCACTTTCATCCTCCATATTCGCTAATGTGATGTCCCAACGCTGTCTGCTCGACTTAAATATACTTTTGTTACCGCGTCACGTGCCGGCGACGCGTGTGGCTCAATCTAGAAGTCCACGGTGAGATCAACACGTGCTCCACATGGAGCACGTATTGACCTCACCGCGGACTTCTTGACTGAGCCACACACAACTGATTTCATCAAAGCCTGAAGATGGTGTTGACGCAACGCCGAAACTAGTAGCGAAGTAAATAAAAGATCTTAAGTACAGCTGGAGTAATTTCATTTTAATAAAAAATATACCAGCTGTGTCCCACCTTCATCCAGTTTAAATATGGATGTACGAAGACGCTTAATTTAGAGTTAAAATCACCATGCAAACGTCTCTTTTGGTAACAAGGCGCAGGATTTCCACTTTCTGTGAAAGGAATTGACCAAGTTACCATTTCATTGTTTAGTTTTTAAAAGATTTAAATTTCTTGATAAATTCTGAACATCTTTTTTTTTATTTACTCTCAAGTTTTACCTAAAACGCAAGAAACCCTTTAAAGTTGCGAGTTTTGAATGCTTGCTGATTCTTATTAATTGTGAAGTTTACTTAAGCATTTTGAATGTGCAAGTGATTTGAACAAGTTCTAATTTTGAAGTTAGTGGCCTCTGGTATTTATCACAATAAATAAGTTCTATTACAATCGTGATTACTTACTTCTTATCCCAGTGTCCCTTCTTCTCCACAAGCTTGGAACTGCTTTTAGGTCCAAAATAATTAGTATTTTTCTGTTTTGCTAAAACTAACATTTTAAAAATTATACTGCCAGGGGGCAATAATTGAACCAAAAGGAATCAAGCCGATATTAATCTGGTTGTAAAGTAAACTGTAGTTAAAGGAAAGAAGCGGTCTCCAGCCTAATTAGGTAAGTGGTACCAAGTAATTAACACTTTTCATTAAGAAAACTAACTACTCTTTGTGGCTTCACTTCGATCTGAAATTTTATTTGGGAATAGGACACAAAGCAGTAGCACATTCGAACAGGTCTTGAAAAAGTAGTTTGAAATGAGCAGTACAGATAGAAGCTGAAACTGTTCTGGCAGCAAACTATCTCTCATTAACATACATTTGCTGTATTCAACAGCCGGCCGAAGTGGCCGTGCGGTTAAAGGCGCTGCAGTCTGGAACCGCGAGACCGCTACGGTCGCAGGTTCGAATCCTGCCTCGGGCATGGCTGTTTGTGACGACCTTGGATTAGTTAGGTTTAACTAGTTCTAAGTTCTAGGGGACTAATGACCCCAGCAGTTGAGTCCCATAGTGCTCAGAGCCCTGTATTCAACACAACCAAGATATGGTTCATTACACGAAATCAGTATCTGAGAAAGGAGCACAACTAATTGGACGTGCGGTCCTTTTAGCATTTAGATACAAAATACTCTTACATGGAATTGACCTTTAATTGGTTATATTAAATTGGTTGTATTAACTAACCTGATTGCTATGTTTTACTTTGGCAGCATATATTTCTTTGCACTAAACAGAGCGTAAATTAAACATGGAACACTTGAATCGGTTATGGTCTGAACAGTTGCAGCGAATTAACCTTTCAAGACCATGAATGCTATTATAATAACAAGAACTGTTCGGAAATACTTTTACGGTAACAGTTATAGTTTTACTGAGTCAACATTTGGTATGGGAACACATAAGCTAGTCTATCAACTGACTGAGGTCAGAACCAAACATTTCTAGCGTGACACAAAATGCACACACTTTCAGAATGCTAATACACGAATCACGGAAAATACTTCTTATGGTCACTATTTTATTCATTTATTTTTAGTATTGAACGAATATTTTGGCCCGGATGAAATTTAAGTAACGTAATCAGTTCTTTTGTTTGCGTCCATTGTTTTTCAAAACTTCAGCTAATTTCCTAAGCAAATTGCGTGGAGTATTACAAGAACGAATCCAACTGAACGCTTAAGACCTTCACTACGCCACGAGGGTTAATGAGCACTTTTAAAGCAGTAAATACTTTGCAACTGAAGGAAATAGGACACTCGGAGAAACTGCATCACTTAGGGAAGGGTCCTGTCTAGGTAAAGCGAGTAAGGTGTGATTCAATATTTTCGACACAAAGCTCAGAGTAACGTGCTTATTATTTGCATCTGAAGCAAATTATTGTTTCGCACAAACTTACACAATAGTAAACTTTCACTTGTACCGGAGGTGAAGACTGAAACGATCATTTGTGGCTAAAGTAAAGGCAACAAAAGTAATCATGGCTCTTGAAGTATAATTACTCTGAAAATTATCTTCTTGGCACCGGATTTCTGGATCAGGGATAATCAACGAATGCTACGAATAATTAGCCAGTAATCTTCCACATCAGAGGCAATATTAGTCAACCTTGCTGCTTTCTTTGGCTCCTTCAGCATACGAAATGTGACTAGTTTGTATACTAGCCTCATACAGACTCGTGCCACAAACAATCCTTGCTGATCTACCGTCAGGTCCAGTTTTTCCGTTCCCAGGTAACGTGTTTCGTAGCAGAAGAATTTCGCTCCAAGTTTGATATGGAGACTACCTCATGAATCCATGGACCCTGCGTGTCAGCAGCAGACTGTTCAAGTTGGTGGAGACTCTGTAACGGCGTGAGGCGTGTGCAATTGGAGTGATGTGGGACCCCTGGTATGTCGAGATACGACTCTGACAGGTGACACTTACATAAGCATCCTGTCTGACAACCTGCATCCATTCATGTCCATTGGGCATTCCGACGGACTTGGGCAATTCAAGCAGGACAATGCGACACCCCACACGTCCAGAATTGCTGCATAGTTGCTCCAGTAACTCTCTTCTGAGTTTAAACACTTCCGCTGGCCACCACACTCCCCAGATGAACATAACTGAACATATCTGGGATACATTGCAACGTGCTGTTCAGAAGAATATCCACCCCTTCGTACTCTTACGGATTTATGGACAGCCCTCTAACACTACTTCAGACATTAGTCGAGTCGATGCCTCGTCATGTTGCGGCACTTCTGCGTGCTCGCGGTGGCCCTACGCAATGTTAGGCAGGTGTACCAGTTTCTTTGGCCCTTTAGTGTAAGTAGAAACATATTTGCCCAATGCATGAACTTGTTCTGCAAATTCTATTTTAATTTACAAATACATGCATACATTACGTCTTGTGAGATAACTTTATGGAAAATATGAACAAACATTCACATAGAGGTTGAACCAAAGAACATAATGACACAGATATCACATTAAACGTAAGAAGAAAAACAAGTTATATGAAATAGGTACAGTCGATACCGTCAATGTCACTGCAGAATGTAATGTTACCTTCAATACTAAAATGATACTCAAGTTTTTTTTCTGATACTCCAGAAACACAGGCGTAGGTGCTGTGACAACGATGAGATTCCACTGCTGCAGTCATGAGGCCAAGAATTCGGTTTTAGCCACTGGAAGTTCTGAATTCCTAATCAGATCACAGAGTTTACACTGTGATTTTGGGTGGCTGTTCAGATTATGTTATTGTAAATGTAAGATCAGTTTCGGTGGTGGATGGTCTCTCTTTTTCAGTTGTATGAGTTGGTTCAGCATCATCGCTTGATAGTGGTATGTGCGGGGAGACAGGAACTGGCAATCCTTCGCCGTGAGCCACAGGGTGAATGACAGATGGGATGTCAGCATATTGAATATCCTCTTCCTCTTGGTATTGATTCCTTTCCTCAAGGCAGGGACCATACAAAAATAGCAATCCGATACATGATTCATGTGTTCATGCCAAATAGTGGGCACATCAAACTTCATGCGGTCATTTGTACCATTCATCCAAGCACTCACTGTGGACGAAAACGGGGGGAAACACACGTGTGAAGCCAACAATTTACCATGTTCCCCAACTCGACACCGAAAATGGAATTCGTATGCTTATTTCACTCCTTTAGTCAATGATCGTCGTCTTGAAAAACAAAAAAAACATTTGCCACAACTGCAAAAAAAAGTTATCAGGATTGTTACTGCAAGTGCAAGGCAATTTTCAGAAAGCAAACACCTGCATTATAACACATTCTGGTTTCTACAATCGATTATGCTCACGTGACTGAATGGAATGGACATGAGCCACGTTGTAAGGCATTGTTGACAGTTTGTACTGGAAACATCTAATTCACTCACTTTCAGCAGACACCCTTTTCACAATGGTCTTATATTGTCCCATAAGTGTGACCGTGAAACGTAAACACCGTATTTGCCTCTAACCCTGAACTAGGAGACAATTTTAATCTTGATATTAATGTTCAGCGTATTTAAATCTACAGGGTGTTCGGAAATTCCCGTGACAAAATTCTAGGGCTTGTAGAGGGGAGTGTAGATAATACTTTGAAATGAAGTCAACGTCCGAAAACGTAACGTTTTTGTACTACAGTAATTTGAAAGCATGTTTGTAACGCGACCACTTTTACAAGAAACTGGTTAGGCGTGATGCAATGCATCACCTACTTTACAATTCCACTCATTAATAGCCAAACAAATTGCTCATGTGATCGTTGACGGGTTCCCTTCAACGTAATACAGTACGGCGTCTTCCGCTCTGGCTTGCTGCGTCTCCTTGGAGCACAGTCACACCTGCTGACAGTGAAGGTACCTTCTTTAGAAGCCGTTGCGTAATTGTGGCGAAAAGGGTATGCGATGGAGTTGGGCGTTGTGGAGAACGATCTTGATATAGAGGACGAGCAGCTCTTCCATTATCGTGAGCGTCGCCATTCAGAAGTATCAAGTCGGTGTATTCTGCAAACGTGTACTTACTCAATCATGTTGCTCTAACACTCACAGACACATGAATGAGGCTCGAACCAGACGATTCGATTTAACCACTCCCTCCCACCATGACGACCCCGTTGTATAACTATCTAGCAAACATATTTTAAAATGGCTAGAGTACGGAACGGTCGTTTCTGGACATGGGTTCCTACTCAAAATATTATGCACTCACTCCCCTCTACATGTCCTAGAAGTTTGTAACGGGAATCTCCGAACAGCCTGTATAAAACACGGCGTCTTTCGTTTCTATTACAATAAACAGTTTGCGTATGCGGACAAGTGTTATTTTATAATTTATGAATAATATACAGGGTGTTACAAAAAGGTACGGCCAAACTTTCAGAAAACATTCCTCACACACAAAGAAAGAAAATATGTTATGCGGACATGAGTCCGGAAACGCTTACTTTCCATGTTAGAGCTCATTTTATTACTTCTCTTCAAATCACATTAATCATGGAATGGAAACACACAGAACGTACCAGCGTGACTTCAAACACTTTGTTACAAGAAATGTTCAAAATGTCCTCCGTTAGCGAGGATACATGCATCCACCCTCCGTCGCATGGAATCCCTGATGCGCTGATGCAGCCCTGGAGAATGGCGTATTGTATCACAGCCGTCCACAATACGAGCACGAACAGTCTCTAAATTTGGTACCGGGGTTTCGTAGACAAGAGCTTTCAAATGCCCCCATAAATGAAAGTCAGGAGGGTTGAGGTCAGGAGAGCGTGGAGGCCATGGAATTGGTCCGCCTCTACCAATCCATCGGTCACCGAATCTGTTGTTGAGAAGCGTACGACCACTTCGACTGAAATGTGCAGGAGCTCCATCGTGCATGAACCACATGTTGTGTCATACTTGTAAAAGCACATGTCCTATCAGAACAGGTAGAGTATCCCGTATGAAATCATGATAACGTGGTCCATTGAGCGTAGGTGGAGGAACATGGTGCCCAATCAAGACATCACCAACAATGCCTGCCCAAACGTTCACAGAAAATCTGTGTTGATGACGTGATTGCACAATTGCGTGCAGATTCTCGTCAGCTCACACATGTTGATTGTGAAAATTTACAATTTCATCACGTTGGAATGAAGCCTATTCCGTAAAGAGAACATTTGCACTGAAATGAGAATTGTCACATTGTTGGATGAACCATTCGCAGAAATGTACCCGTGGAGGTCAATCAGCTGCTGATAGTGCCTGCACACGCTGTACATGGTACGGAAACAACTGGTTCTCCCGTAGCACTCTCCATACAGTGACGTGGTCAACGTTACCTTGTACAGCAGCAACTTCTCTGACGCTGACATTAGGTTTATCGTCAACTGCACGAAGAATTGCCTCGTCCATTGCAGGTGTCCTCGTCGTTCTAGGTCTTCCCCAGTCGCGAGTCATTGGCTGGAATGTTCCGTGCTCCCTAAGACGCCGATCAAATGCTTCGAACGTCTTCCTGTCGGGACACCTTAGTTCTGGAAATCTGTCTCGATACAAACGTACCGCGCCACGGCTATTGCCCCGTGCTAATCCATACATCAAATGGGCGTCAACTCCGCATTTTTTAAACATTGCACTGACTGCAAAACCACGTTCGTGATGAACACTAACCTGTTGATGCTACGTACTGATGTGCTTGATGCTAGTACTGTAGAGCAATGAGTCGCATGTCAACACAAGCACCGAAGTCAACATTACCTTCCTTCAATTGGGCCAACTGGCGGTGAATCGGGGAAGTACAGTACATACTGACGAAACTGGTGGAGCGAAAATCAGATGGACGTCTCGGACATTCTGTGCACAGAAAACCGACGCATACAGATTTATATCTAAACGCGCGTAGTTTTCACCACCCAGCTCAGAAGAGAGCTATGCTGAACACCTTGGTACACAGAGCAAGGACTATTTCGGACAAGGATCATCTCGGCTCCGAGATTAACCATCTGACGACGGTATTCATAAAAAATGGTTATTCTGATCGTGATATCAGATCTACTCTGGCGAAGAAACCAAGAAAGGACGCTGTTCGAACAGATCAAGAGGACCAACACATCGCGCGGCTACCATTCTGCCGTGCAACGACCAGCAAGATCGGCAGAGTCCTGAGCCGGCAAGGAATCAGACCAGTCTTCCGGCCACCCAGGAAGATTAAGGAAATGCTGCGACCCTTGAAAGATAATCTTGGCCTGAGAGTACCGGGAATTTACAGCATTCCTTGCGAGTGTGGCAAAAGTTATGTGGGCCAGTCTATAAGAACTGTCGCCTATCGCTGTGTGGAACATCAGCGTCACCTGAAATACAGGTATCTAGAGAAATCAGCGGTGGCTGAGCACAGTTTGTTAAATAAACATAAGATTTTATTCGATGAAACAAGACTACTTGCTCACGCTTCAAACTATTGGGACTCTGTCATCAGGGAAGCAGTTGAAATTAGACACTGTGAAAATAATTTCAACAGAGATTCCGGTTATGCACTCAGCAATGCATGGAAGCGCGCAATTAATATAGAAAGAGCGCAGAGGGAAACTTCTTACATTCCTCGCAGTTCTCCGCCTGTTGCGATGGATGGCGCTGCAAGCAACGCTGGATAAAGCGCGCAAACAAAATCTATGGATATAGAGGCCGCCACCTCAGTACGTATCGGTTACACCGTGACGTCATCCAGCCAATGAGAAGCCGTCCACTGCTTATAAAAGCGGAAGCCTCACCTGTCCACGACCCATCTTCGGCGGTAATCCGGTCTGATACCGCCCTTCGATTGACCAATCGGTTTAATCGAAGCGTTAGGTATTGCAGGTGCCAGCCAGCAGTCCCGCCAGCCAGCAGTCCAGCCAGCCAGCAGTCCAGCCAGCAGCAGCAGCAGCAGCAGCAGCGGTCCCGGTCCCGGTCCCGGTCCCGGTCCCGGTCCCGGTCTGCAGCAGCGGTCCAGCCGGCAGCAGCCCGCCAGTGCTCCTGCGGCAGCCGCAGCAGCAACAGCAGCAGCGGTCCAGCCAGCAGCAGCAGCAGCAGCAGCCGCCGCCGCCCGGCCCCGTCCGCGGCAGCAGCAGCCGCAGCTGAGGCGTTCCTGCCCCCCGCCGTCGCCGTCGCCGTCCTGACCCTGTCTTCGGCCGTCTTCATCTTCATCCGTCTTTGTCTTCGTCTTCGTCTGTCCCCAGTTTGTGTCCTTTCCTTTTCGTTCTGTTCGTTATTGTTTCTCCCTGTCGTCATGTCCGCCCCCACCACCACCACCACCACCGCCACCACTACCACCACCGCCATAGTTTATACTTCCCCTTCCGCCACCTCCACCACTATAACATGGTGTGCCCAGTCCCACCCCCCCCCTCCTACCATCCCCCCTTTTCTCACTCTCCCTTCGCCCTCGCTCTTTGTCGCCCCCTCTCCAGCTTCTTCCTCCCGCTCCTCTCGATCTGATCCTTTCCCCCACTCCCCCAGCCTGTCACTGCAGCTCCGGCTCGGGTGGTGGCCCATCGGGCCACTGTCCATGTCCAACTCTCCCCGTCGCCTTCGCCATCACCGCCGCCGCCGCCAACACCATCACCGTCACCGTCATCGTCGCCGTCACCGTCACCATCTCCGGCGCCACCTGCTGCGTCCACGCCGGGACCTGTCCCTTCCCACCACCTCCCTATCGCTCCCGTCCCTCATGTCACCACCCGCCCTTCTGCCACCGTTAAGCGCCCTAGTGGCACCACCACCTCCTCCACCCCCAAAAAAGCCCCGCCCCATCCCACTTCGCCCCCCAGGGTGCCATGGATGTCTCCCCACCTGGCCCTGCTCCCTCCGCCTCTTCCTCCTCCTCCTCCTCCTCCCCCCCCCCTCTTTCTACAAATACCTCCTCTCCCGTCTCGATCCTTCCCTTCTTGAGGCCTGGAATCTCTCCCTCCTCCTCCGCCAACACTTCCCTGGTGCACCCATCTCTCTCCTCACTCCCAGACGGGATTCCATTCTCATCTCCTCCCCCAGCCCCACGCTCCATACTGACATCCTCTCCCGCCTCCCCATCACCCGTTTTGGCCCCAACGCCTCTCTCACCCCTGCTCCTTCCCAATCTCCTACCCGCCAACCCTAACCCCCGCGTCGCACGCCGACCCTCACCACCGTGATCACTCAGCTCAGTCTGTCGATCACGGAGGAGAAGGTGTTGGCGGAGCTCAAGGCACATCCCATGCTGGAGGTGCGGGCGGTCCGCCGCATTAGCAACTTGGCTGGCCCCACCCGCCTTATGCGGGTTTTCTCTGAGGACGCCCCCTCCATTGACCGTCTCCTGAAGGAGGGTGCCCTCCTCTTCAACCAGCGTTACAAGGTCGACCCCTCCCGTTCCCCTCCTCAATCCATGCACTGCCAGAGTTGTCTGCACTATAACGCACACCCCACAGCTGAGTGCCGCGAGGCCCCCACCTGCCCGCATTGTAGACAAGCGCACTTCCTCAGGCAGTGCCCTAACCTCCAATCCCCTCCTTCCTGTAATACCTGCAATCTTCCCCATCCCACCTACTCCCAAAAGTGTAAAGCCCGACCCCCTCCAGCCACTCCTGAACTCACCATCCCTGTCCGTCCTGTGGACGCCCCCACCCCTCCTGGAAATTCCCTTCGTCCCCACCCCCACCGCTGAGGACATCATCCGGTTCTTCACCATCGTCCTCCAGAATGTCCATCCCTTTCAGCGCCCCCACACCCTCCAACAGGTATCCCTCGCCGCCCATTCCATTTCCCACCTCAAAATGTACGCCACCTACTCCAACAACCAGGCCCATTTCACCTTCTCCCGCCTTGACACCCTCGTCTAAATCCCTGTCATGGCGCGACAGCAACGTATCCTTTTCAACAACATCCGCTCCCTACCCGCCAACAAGAACCTCTTCCTGCACACCCTTGCCACCCACCGCGTGGATGCCTTCCTCCTTAATGAAACCTTCCTCCAACCCCACCACACCATTCACACTTCGCACTATCTCCTCCACCATTCCGATAATCCCCTCCCAATTGCGCGTGGCGGAGTTGCCATTGGTCACCACTGCCAGATCCCCGTTCGGCTCCAACCTCTCCTTCCCGACCCCACCGAACACCCGATCCCTAGTCTCTTCTTCCCTGGCCTTACCGTTGCCTGCGCCACCATCTATGTCCGCCCCAACGCTCCTATTCCCTTCGACTTCCTCTCCCATGTCGACCGAACTTTCTCTTCCTACGTGATCGCCACCGACCTAGTCGTTCCGCTGCCCAGTTACGGCGGTGGCATTGGTTCCTCTCCACCCTTCAAGGTGACCTCGTCCCCATCCCACAGCACACCCAACCCGAATCCAACTCCACTCCCGATGTTATTCTCTCCTCCCCCAACCTCCTTGGTCGCATAACGGTGGATGTCCTGGAGCCTATTGGTAGTGACCATCTCCCTGTCCTCCTCACCGTTTCAGACGGACGTCGCCTCCGACCTGACCCTCGTAATGACCCTCCCCCTAAGTACGTCCATGACTATTCCCATGCCGACTGGAATGCCTACTGGGATACCCTCTCCACCCAGGTCGATAGCCACCCTTTCACCTACCACCACCCCGATGATGTTACCCATGCTGCCTCCTTTCTCTAGCAGACCTTGTCTGAGGCCGTGGAGGCTCACGTCCCTACTGTCGCCATCCACCCCCACCGTCCTACCCTACCCCCACAGGCCGTCCTCCTCCTCCGTGAATCCCGCCATCTCTACCGTGCCTTCCTCCACACGTGTGACCCGGACACACTACGACGCCACCGGCAACTCCAGTGACACATTCGTAATTTGATCGCGGCTAAGAAACGCCGGGACTGGCGACAAATAGAGGTGGAGCCGCTCCGCGCCCACACCGGCATGATGGCCAACACAAAAGGTCTACTGCCATCTCTGCATAAGGGTTAGTATTCACTAAAGTGAGGTGTCGCAGGATGTGGGTACTGCGATGTTGCGTACGTCTGGTTAGGATTAACCATTAATACGCGCTCATCTGGAGATAGATTGGTCGAAATCTGACGAAGGGTAGCGGTTTGAAGGGCAGAGGGAAAAAAAGTGCCAAAGCAAGAGCCAAGGGAAAAAAACCTCTGCGAAAGTTAGGTCGGGCGGCAAGAGCAGTAGCGGTTGTCTTGCTGCCTGCGATAGGTTGTGCAGGGATAGGCTTTGTTAGTAGTGGGTATCACGCATGTCGATACCTTGACGTTGTGCATTTGTGCTGCTCGGCGGCTGGCGCTGGGTGCTGGTACAGAGTCCTCATTCAGCGTCCTGCAACCTGCAACAGTTAGGTTTGTTATCGGTCTTGTGTCCGATAGGTCATATACCGGAGGCACAGTGTGAGGGAGTGTTGGCAGATTGTTCATGCGTCTGTGGGCGAGCTCGTCGGTGTCCCTGCTGTGGCCTGCTGGTCGGCTCTAATAGCAGCTGGTAGTTGCCAGTCAATGTTGCTGATATGCGGGGGCTTACCGGCGTTTGTCGCTGTTTGCGTATGTTAGTTTACCATAGGTGGTTATGCCCTAGCTAGCAGTGTCTTTGGTCGCTTGTGTTTCCAGTCGGGACTGGCGACAGACATGCACCCGTTTAAATACTACTCGGTCTTCAGCAAGGTCCTGGAATCTATCCTCACCTGACGCATCCACCAGCATCTCCGCCAGCACCGCCTCCTTCCCATTACCCAGTGTGGCTTTCGGCCGTCCTTCTCTTCCGACGACCTTCTCCTTCACCTCACTCATCTCCTTTCTGAACAGCTTAATTCCCGTCGCTCCGCAATCTTCCTCTCCCTGGACCTCGAACTTGCCTATGACCGCGTATGGCATTCCGGTCTCCTCTTCAAGCTCCAAACCTTCGCCCTTCCCATTAACTACGTCCGTCTGATCGGCTCCTTTCTCTCCCGCCGTCCTTCCTATGTCACCATCCATAACTCAGATTCCTACACCTTTTTCCTCTCCGCCGGTGTGCCCCAAGGCTCCGTCCTCTCCCCCCTTCTGTACCTTTTGTACACGGCGGACATGCCGCCGCCGTCAGCCCCCGTCCACCTTCTCCAGTTTGCCGATGACACCGCCTTCCTTGCCCTTGCCCCCACCCTACAGCGCTCCCAATCCCATCTTGACCGGTTCACCGCTTGGTGCAACCAGTGGTTGCTCAAGGTCAATCCCTCCAAAACCCAGGCGATCATTGTAGGCAAAACCACCCCTTCTTTCCGCCTCCTTGATTTCTATCTCACCATCTATGGCCATCCTATCGCCCTCACTCCCACCCTTAAGTACCTTGGCGTCACCCTCGACCGTCGCCTCTCCTGGACTCCCCACCTCCGGACAATCCAAGCCAAGGCACGCTGCCGACTCAGTCTCCTCAAGCTCCTCTCCGGCCGTACGTGGGGTCTGGACCCCTCCACCATCCTCCACACCTATAAATCCCTCATCCGCCCTATCCTTTGTTATGCCCATCTGGCTTGGATCTCCGCCCCCCCCTACCTTTTATAAATCCCTCCAAATCCTTGAACGCCATGCTCTCCGCCTCGCCTATCGCATCTGTCTCCCCTCCCATACGCGGATCCTGTACGATCTCCTCCCCTTCCCCCACCTCCTCCTTTTCCTTGAAAGGATACGGATCCTGTACACCTCCTGTAAACTCGATCCTCCTCACCCGCTCGTCTCCCCGGTCCTCTCCCACCCCCGCCCGTTGCCGCGCCTGTATTCCCACGTCCCATCCGGTCTCCATCTCTCCACCCTCCTTACCCTCTCCCAAGGTGGCTTCCGCCAGCTCCCCATCCCTGCTGATGTCCTCCTCCCCTCCAGCTACCCCTCCTACCAACTTTGATCCTCCCTCCCTCTTCCTGTATCTGTTCCTTTGGGCACCCTCGATCCCTCCCCCCCCTTCTCCCCACTTCCCCCCGGGCCTCCCCACCCCTGCCCTTCAACTCCTCCTCGCCTCTCCTCAGCCATTAGCATCTCTGTTCTCCCCTCTCCACCCTCTCCACCCGCCCTCACCCTTCTTCCCCTCTTGGCAGGTCCCCGGACTCGCACACGCTACGTGGACTTTCGCGCGCCGGAGATCATCGCCATCTGTGTCTCGTGTCTGTGACGTCGATTAGTGTTTTTTAGTGTCCGCCGTCACGCTTCTCCGTTCACTTGTGCCATCGGATTCATCATTTTTATGTGCGCCGTGTCAACGTGTTTTCAGTGTCTTTCTCGTCGAGTGTGAACGGCTCCGTGTTTTTTGTGTGACTGTGACCGCTATTTTTTGCCCGTCTCTATGTTCATTTCATTCTCCATTCTTGTACTGTGATTGTCAACTCTATGGCTGAAGAGCGGCATAGCATGCCGCTGCCAGCCTACCTGATTGTTCAGGTGTTAAAATAACAATAAAGTAAAATAAAAAAAAACGGTCCACGACAGTTTTATCCCTGACGAAGATGACGGAGGTAGTCATCGAAAGCTTGGGATTTTATCCAAATTTGACACGGCAAGTAAACCGAGAACTTTTTATGCAAAGACTCCGTCGTGAAAGACTTCGTAGTCATATTCGTAGTCAAACTAAAATGAGCTCTAACATGGAAATTAAGCGTTTCCGGACACATGTCCACATAACATCTTTTCTTTATTTGTGTGTGAGGAATGTTTCCTGAAAGTTTGGCCGTACCTTTTGTAACACCCTGTATTCAGTTACAGAACATTCTAGGAAAATGATACTTGACATTTGTGGTTACTTCTAGGATGTACTCGAACCGACTATGGAAATTAAATTTTTTTGTTTTCTGTGAGTTTTGAAGTTGCGACCCTCCAGGCAACAGTCTGATGACAAATCGTTGTAAGTCATTGGTTGGTATTAACGAAACTTCGTAAAGAAGATACGTGTAGAGTTTTGTTACGTGCAGTTTCTGTTTTCAGTGAACGAAGAACACGAGTGATAAGACAATAGCCTAAGTAATACTCTCTCTGACGGCGAGTTTTAGTAAATATAGAGCAGGTGAATACAGAACCACACAACGTACCGTCTAGTTAACTGGACAAGTGCTGATGGAGATAACACGCCAATCACTACCCATGTTGTAAAGTTTAGCAGGACAATCTTCGTGCTTGCTCATACACGTGTAAGTGGCAGGGCGGCCCTATTGGCGAAACTTTGGCAGCAGACGTTTCGCAATATAGGGACGGACGGTCGGACATCAGATGGCAGCCTCCCCCCCCCCCCCCCCCCGCCTCTCCCATCCTGTTGCGCTGGAGACCTGAAGTCACAATGGCGCAGCTGTGTTATTGCGGCCGTCTCATAAAACCGCGCACGGTCCTCGCGGGACGTATCTGCCCGGCTCTGCTCGCTCTCGTCTCGTTGTGGCGGGGAACAGTGACAGGCCGCCGCCGCGACTTCAAAGCTTGCCTCATTCGCGATAGGAATTTTCCCTCGCGAAAAAAGCATTCGTACTGCAATCTGACTGCCTGTTTTTTTCGTAAAAACGGATCTTAAATCCGTGTGTCACGTTAAAATAAAGCACATGTGTGCGTCTGTGCTCCAGTTTACAGGCTGTGTCACAAGTAACAGCGGTAACTGACGCGGGTGGAACCACGCGCTTACAGAAGCAGAAACGTTCCTCTTAATATGAGTCAAAAAGTTAGATGTTTGAGAGGTAATTGTGAAAGTGCTGGTAACGATCCATCATTGACGGTAGTGTGGAATATCGCGTTAATTATGAAGAGCGATCAAAATTTTTCTGTTCAGGGCCGTGCAGTCCAGAGTCGGTGCGCCAGTCAGGGAAAATCTGAATGAGCATTGAGGCAATCATCCCGCCGAAACACCATCTTGAACATACCCATCTGGTTGAAGAAGCTTGTCTCCCGCATGACGAAGTTCATAACAGCTTGCTGCACATCCTCACCTGACAGGACACATCGACTCTTCAGATCCTTTTTCAGGGAACCGAAGGTGCGATAATCACATAGGGAGGGATGACTGTAGGGGGGGGGGGGGGGGGTACTCGAGTGACCGGCCTAAAAAAAATGATTCAAATGGCTCTGAGCACTATGGGACTTAACATCTTAGGTCATCAGTCCCCTAGGACATAGAACTACTTAAACCTAACTAACCTAAGGACATCACACACATCCATGCCCGAGGCAGGATTCGAACCTGCGACCGTAGCAGTCCCGCGGTTCCGGACTGCAGCGCCTAGAACAGCACGACCACCGGACCGGCCTCACAGACCGACAGTCAACCCGTGTCGAATCGCGGCCACCAAGGAACTTGGCGCACCACGTGGTTTTCGACAGACGTGTTGTCGCATGCACATTCTTCATTCTCCGATATCTATTGCTCCTTCGTCAGCAAATTACATAATCATAGCACGTTGGTCTTATTTGGACACGTTTAGTTATAACTTCGCGATATATCATGAATCCGCATTTATCGCAGGCACGTCGAAGGACATGAATGCAAGACTGCATGTCTGTACTTATATACCCACACCGCTGCAGCAATCCCCTTAGATGGAATTTTTTGATCATACCTGACAGTATAAACGTGTGTAAAACAGACTTTACAATTAGATCCCCATCTAATAGACCTCAAATTACACGCATAAATTCTCAGCTCCCATCTTGTATCCCCCAGCCTCCTTACCATTCGCCAGTTCTCTGCCACCCCACGCTCAGGTAGACGACCAGCACATTACCTCCAGTGGGCACTTGAAGCCCCTGGCACCTATAAAAATGGAACAAGAATTAACAGGGAATAATTAAAACGACAAGAACCATGGAAATATTGGCAAAATTAATCAGTCAATAAACTATTTCTGTACGTTAAAAATTCAAAATTGGTTTTGGAAATGGTCCGCAGGTATATGCGAAAAGCTTACTTTCTTTACATGTCAAAGATCAATTGACAGTAGGTATCATGCATCAATGAATTACGTCTACAGAACAAAAAAGACTAGATGTGGACAAATATTGTGGTCGGGGCTACGAAAAAACTGAAGATTTCAAAGTGCGTTTGTGAATTTCAGACTGGAGAGTCCTACACATTACATGCAGGGTGTTCAAAAAAGAGTCTATGATAAACTTGTAAGCTGTTGCAGGGTAGTTTGTGCTGAGAAATAACTGTTAAGAGAAAAACTCGTTATGTTGCGCCGTTTCGGAGGTAATTAGCATTGAAGTTAGACAGTCAGGTCGCTGTGCTCGCAAATTCAAGCGGTCCACCAGAGACTGCGTCGCCAAACGTGTCCTTCGTTTGGTTTCCTGAAACTAATCAAAAGAGCAAAACAGAAATTCGACTTTGTTATTTTGTAAGGATCTAAACCGAGCCAAAGCCTGAGTAGACTCGTGTGCTGTCATCTACTTTGTGAAATAAGTGACACTGTATCTGGCGAGTCGATTGAATTTGCGCCAGCCGGCCGCTGTGGCCTAGCGGTTCTAGGCGCTTCAGTTTGGAACCGCGCCAACGCTACGGTCGCAGGTTCGAATCCTTCCTCGGGCATGGATGTTTGTGATGTCCTTAGGTTAGTTAGGTTTAAGTATTTCTAAGCTCTGGTCACTGATAATCTCAGATGTTAAGTGCCATAGTTCTCAGAGACATTTGAACCTTTGTTCTTTTTTTTTTTAATTTGCGCCTGCATCGGCCTGGTTGGCTAACTTTAATGCTAATTAACTCGGAAACGGAGCAACGTTTCGAATTTTTTTCCCGACCATTAATTTTTAATACAACCTACCTGCAACAACCTTACAAGCTTTTCAACCTATGGCTGAACACACTGTATATTCTTTAACCTTCTTTGAAAAGGCTTTAATCACAGAATTAACTCTTATATACTAAATGCTACAAGATTTCGAGCTACAGATACAACTAAGACTCTCACAGAATATGCATCAATGACCTTGGAGGTTTACAGGCTTTAATATTATGACTTGTAAAACTCCACGGACTATCATTATAGAACCAAAATGCAGATATTTCTGGTCGACGGCGAGACAGTTGGAGGTGGAAAACGAGCCAAAATTTGGGAAGGACATGATAGGAGGTCGACTGTGCTTTGTGAAACGAACGATTCCGGCATTGGTTTTTAGCGATGTAGAGAAATCACAGAAAACCTAAATTGGGTGGTGTCCTGGGAATATGAATTCGGGAGAATACAAAGAGGACGAAGTTTACATCTAAACTACGGAAGTAGAAGAAACAATTTCAAACTCTATATCATTCCGCTTATAAGATACCTATGATTTGAAAGGCAAGTAAGGTTATGATAAAAAATATAGCTCATGCATGAAATCAATCTACAGTGCGTTAACAAGTCTTTAAAAAGTTTTATTTCTTTACATTATGTGCAAGGAAAAGGTTTGTTGCAGACAGTAAGAAAATATGCTCATCTTGTCAAATTTTATCTATACGAACGAACACAGGAAGCACTTGGCTTGGAAGTTTCGTATCTGTAGCATTTCTATTTTCTATTAATTACAAGTTTTATAGAATTCGTGTTTCTCCAGCACAAAATTCCTGAGACAAACAGTGATGAGCATTAGGGATGCGTGGTTTCCAAAATCAAATTATCCTGAATATTATGACCGTGTAGAAGACCTTCATATTCATTAAAATTATATGCATCTGAGCATTTATGTTATGCGTCCGCAGGAAGGTGCAATGGACTTGACACTTGCGTTTTAGGTGCCACAGATTGGCAGAAATCAGGTGCTGGTTGGTGGTTCACCTTCTGCTATCGTTGCTCTGTGCTCTTAATGCATTTCACGTGTTTCTAAAACCTTTGCTGAATAAGGCTGAAACATTCGTGTTGCTCGCCATTAGACTCCTCTCAAACTGATGCCAGGTAACACAGGGGACCAGTGTCATCCCCTGTACTGTTGAGAATCTGGTCAAGTCGTGATTTGTGTTGTTTACTGTAAGAGGTTATACGGACAATAAGTACCATTTAGCTAAAGAGAATATCCAGCAGGGACGTAACCAAAATGTGGAGTCGACAGACATGCGGCCGAGGATAAGGAGCCCCTGGTGACCGAAGAGAAGAAAGAAAGAAAATTCAAATCGGAAGGAAAAGTAGAAAAATTAGTAAAACTGATTAATCTAGGCAGGTCTTTCACTATGTTAAAATAATCAAAGATTGTTTTGGAGAAAATTTTGCTGTTAAAATACGAGAATCATTTACCTCCTTTGCACAGATGCAAAATTACATATATTTAATACGTATATTTACTGACAGAAACATCGTCTCCACCTTCTGCACATAAATGTAAAGTGTCATATCGCACACCACCAGTACCACAGTAAATGAAGCCAATTCATGGGCCTCACGAAGACAGTTTTGCACAACGTTGAGTGCAGTACTAGCTGTTCAGATCCATCACACTTTATGGTCAATGCACGCAGCTAAACTTTTATCAGTTTATGGAGCAGCAGTTTGAAGAAGAAACTGTTTCCACATTCGTACTTCTTTGCACTACTGTGTGTGTTTAACGTGTAAGTTTAGGTTTGTGTTTGAAACTAAATGCGAAAATGTTGAAATGTATGTAAATTCCTAGGGGACCAAACTGCTTAGGTCCTCGATCCCTGGGCTTACACACTACTTAAACTAACTTATGCTAAGAACAACACACACACCCATGCCCGATGGAGGACTCAAACCTCCGACGGGAGAGGCCACGCAGTCCGTAACAGGAGGACTCAAACCGCGTGGCCCCTCCGCGCGGCACTGAAAGCGAGATACGGTCGATGGTGACTAGTCTATTTCTTAGTCACATTCTCTTGGCGTATATACAGCTTCCACAACAAATGTGATACAATGTGACACATGTAGAACCCTACTACCAAGATCTTGTGTTTAATATGTCTTTGGAGAGAGGTTTTATAACATATTACAGAAGTCTATTGAAACGGAGATGAATGTGCATGAGGTATGTTTGAGTAGCATTTGCATTGTCACACAGGCTTCTAATCCCGATTTCCAGAATTACGTGTAGGCCATAGATCACGCGGTGAGATTTTTCCTTTGGCCGCCAACAGTTTTGTATATACTGGATATACTATCCCTAGTGTAGCATTTGGAGATTTTAAGGTAGCAAATGCATCATTCAGTGCCTATGTGATAGTAAAATCGGAGATCCTCTGACTTTGCAATTCTCGAACAGCTAAAACTATATATCCAACTACGTTTGAAGCATTAACAATAACCAACTAATAATTAATGCTTCAAACGTTACCAATACACCTAAAGAGGTCAAAATAAAAACCTCGGCGGATGTTTCGTGCCTGATGGGTGGACATGTGCTGTCACAAAAAAGCCTGGGAATTTTTGGTGCGGTGATTAGTCGGGATATTACTATCTTTATATTTATTAATCCGTACCTATGCGCCTCTCAATGAACTCAATCTACTGAGGCACTTTACTCATTGGGGTTAAGCAGCTTTAGCCAAAAGCAAGAAAGAAGTTGTTACTTGTCAGGGGATTGGGCTGACAACTGTAAAATACGATCTCTTGCCTCTTTATTATTGAAAGTTCACGGAGAGTATTTGATAAACTGCTGATTTGCAAAATTAGTTTCATTAATTATTATTATTATTATAATTTCACTGATTCCAACTCAATTTTATGTGCCGTTTACGAACATAGCCACGTAGCAACTATTCATGAACATCACAGAATGTTGATAGAGTAACTGCTTTTACATTGTACTGATTTATACATAATGACCTAACAAACACAATTTAAAAAAAATTTACGTATAATTGTAAACAGAAAATAAGTCTCAAAATCTATACCTGTCTTTACATGTTTTATAAGGTAAGGTAAATTTCCGCGTTCCGACCCTAAACAGGCCATTTGGGACCTCTACGGATTGCAGTAGCGGGAACTGAACTCTGGTCCTCCGCATGGCAGTCATGCGCGCTGACCACTCAGCTACGGTGGCGGACACACATTTTATATTTCCTTTTTTCCATGAAAAGAAGTTTTGGTATTGCTATTCCTGAGCACAACATACGGCTGATCTCTACGTAACACCTCACAATAGTCAGCAATTGTGATGACGTAAAATCTACCCTGCTGTTTGGACTCCATTTTCTTGACGTACAGGTGGCCTTTTTCCAATGCTGCTGCATTTTTCGAAAAATAGTTGAAATATGAATGAAAAAATGCACTTTAAAACCACACTGTCCAGTCACACTGATGTGACCACCTGTCATAAGCCTGCGTAGCCACTTATTGCAGCGCGGACCGCCGCGAGACTTGCAGCAAGGGAGTCAGTGAGGTTCTGCAAGGTAGCGACAGGGGTGTGGAGCCATGACGACTCCAGTGCTGTGGCCAGCTGCGCTAGGTTCATCTGTTGAGGATCCGTGGAGTGAACAGGCAGATCGAGATGGTCCCACAGGTGACTGGGATTAAATGCATCCTGGTGCTCTTCGAACCACGCACGTACACTGCGAACTGTGTGACAGGTTGCGTTGTCCTGCCGATAGAAGTCATCGTGCCAAGGAAAAACAAACTGCATGTATTAGTCAATATCGTCGGCAAGGACAGATACATACTTTGATGATCCACTTACAGAATGCCACGATCGTAGCGGCCCCTCCTCCGGCGTGGGTCCTTCCGACGATTGGTGCAATGTGTTTACTAACAGACATTTCAAGTCGATGGAGCATGATTCATCTGAAAAGGCCACCTGTTGTCTCTCAGTGGACGTCCAGTTGTAGTTTTAGAGAGCGAATTCCAGTCTTCGTCGCCGATGAATTGCAGTCAGCATAGATCAGTGGTCGGCAAACTCGTTAGTCAACAGAGCCAAATATTAACAGTATAACTACTGAAATTTCTTTTAGAGCAGATTTTTAAAAATATGTACTATACAGGTAGAGTATTATAAACTTATTTGGATTCTCCAAGGGTGTCCAGCGCTAAAATGCCCCCGATATGACAGGTATGTTCACTGAGGTCGGCCGCTTTCACCCTCATTCGTCTTTTATACTTGTCAAAGGCGTTCATCCTCTGTATATATCTAAGCAACCTGAATACAGCTTTCACAATACTCGATATTATATTTTCTTTCACTGCATAATGGTCCTTAAAATTAACCGAATCAACTTTACTTAAAGTTTCAAGTCTGAATTAAACTATCGTTATGTTGAATAACGATAGATATTATGATTAAAAACAATATTGTTCAATAATAAAATTAAGTTGTAAGACATCCTCAAATCTAAATCGTGCCAGTGTCTGACACTACAGTGAACAATGGCCATGCATCTCCTTGGAATGTTTTCTTAAGTCAACATCGTATGCTGTTGTTTTTAATTTTAGTCACGATTTCAGGTTCTCGTCAATAAGATGTTTGCGAAATTTATTTCTGCTTTCATTTTCATTTACGTAAATAGCACTATATTTTTCATTAACCAGGACAAGGCTAAGCTGCACTTCATTACAGCTATATTCACATATGTTGCGATGAAAACGATTTTGTGTTTTTTTTTCCATTCATTTTCGTCGTGCTCGTATGTCAAATTTCTTTAACAATCCAGAAGTATCGATACAGTAAAGTTACCTTCTGTAAAGAACTGAGGGCACGAACTTTCGTTCTCGCTGTGCTTTAACGGAAAAAGCGATCCTTTCTTAAGAGTCAAATCTCTGACTTAACTATTCAGCTGTACACATCAGCCGGAAATTTTTTATCACTATCCGTTCCACCGTTCCCAGCGTTTCCATCAGAATTTAGTGTTTCTAGGAATGCAGCTACAGGTCTTACTGGTCCATGAGGTACAGGGCGTATAGCTGATGGCAGATCTGAATTAGAAACTACATTCTTTGTTTCCCAATCACCGGTAACCGAAGTTGCGTTTTTAAATCCTGAAACCTCTCTCTGAGTTCTCATACACAAACTTAGCACACTCTATATTGGAAAAAGGAACTATTTTGTACTAAAGTATTAATGACATATTTTCTTAACGAAGTTATTAACGTTTCTTTGCTATTTATTGACTACAAAGCTATTACAGATGAAACATAAATCGTCACGTGAATCAAAGAAACCGCTTGGAGCCTAATGTTCTCACACCTATACGTGGATCACTTGTAATATTTTAAGAAAAAATATTAACATTTGTGAAAATCACAAAATTAGTACAAACCAAGTTCTTACATCAGTCTCACACAAAGGTCTCACACAACTGAATACAGCTAAGGATAACAGTGTATTCGTTTATTTAATGTTTAATGCTCTTAGACATGCTAGCAATAGGCTTGCTGCGATGAGGATTACTGCTATAAATTCCACGTTGCTACAGGATTAAAAGTGCTAGTTAACAAGCTCATGGCAGTTCTCCAGGCTGGAATACGATTTTGCCATAGGATTATAGAATCGTGCTGAATGAGTGCAACAGAAGAGTCAGCACTTTCTATATTCTTGTGCATTCTTGAGACTGAACGTGTCGTCTTCTTCTTTTTCTTATGAGGAGTGGAGTGATATTGCTTGGAACCGGAAGCCACTGAACAGGAGCTAAAGCATACAGATACAACATGCATGGTCTTTTCGGAGGTTAACATCCTCTTGTTGCTTCTGAAACTGTTATATACAACAGTTTCACACACACATACACACACACACACATACACACACACACACACACACACACACACACACACACACACACACTGAACAGGAGCTAAAGCATACAGATACAACATGCATGGTCTTTTCGGAGGTTAACATCCTCTTGTTGCTTCTGAAACTGTTATATATAACAGTTTCACACACACATACACACACACACACACACACACACACACACACACACACACACACACACACTATGTGTGTGTGTGTGTGTGTGTGTGTGTGTGTGTGTGTGTGTGTGTGTGTGTGTGTGTGTGTGTGTAGGTTCAGCAGCCTAATGGGAAAGGTTTCTCCCTATTCTCCGCGCGCAGCGCTTCTTTCCTTCGCGAATACGTTTATCTGCTAACTGCAGATTTCTGTAATGGTGTGTGTGCAGAGTAGTGTCGTGTTCATGCTGGAGATGTCGAGAGAAGGGAGAGGGTTAAATGCGATGGTGACACATAGCCTACTCCTTTCTCAGAGCACCAAAGCGACCGTCGGCCTCAACGTCCCCATCCAACCGACGGATCACCAACAATAGTGTCACATGCCCTCGATTCATGAAACAGTGGAGAGGTTTGCAATGTTACCTAGGACACTGGCGGAAAGACTGGTGATAAGCAACTTCACGCCACCACCAAATTTGTGAGCAAACCACAGATTTATACCAATTCAGTAAATTTGTTTATCAAGTGCGTTAGCGATGTCGGGTACGGGTTGGGTGTAAGACAGTGCCGTTGTTCTGTAACTATTTACGCCGGTTCCCCAAGATGTTCCAGTTATTTTTTTGCAATAAGTTATTACTGCTGACCATTTTTGCAGATGCCAATAGCTATGTGACGGATGTAAGGTGCCGCCTTGTTACATTGCGCTGTCTCCGAATGTTACCTGCCAAGAGTGATTTGTACATTTGGTGTTAATATGGAATTCTGCAACTTCTGCTTTCCTTGCTTTTAGTTTCAACTTCCACATCCTAGTATACTATAAACGCAGATGCTCTTTCACAGTTCTTCTACCTCTTGCAGACAGGTCACTAGACAGCGCACATAAATCTACGAGGTACAGTTTATGGATAGCAGCTAATCAATTTATTTAATCTAACAATTTATCACTGTAACCGAAAAAGGTATTGTAACATTTTCCCATTGTTGGAAACAAGTAGTAATAACTACTTCATATATTTTCATCAATACTGTATAATTTTTATACTAAATAAAAAGCTCATTTTCTGAGAGCGTGATGCGTGGTAGAATATTTCTGTGATTTTTCATTGAAATCTGCACCCAAAAATCTGTCATTTCCGTTGGAGTCCTACGCTAACGGGAAGCTATGCCATTACGGTCACTGTTACTGAAGCTATACTCAGTTATTTCGTAAAACCCAAGAACAGTATGTCCAAGAGTTGTAAAGTAGACAAGACATAGTCTCTAGGTCCCAAACACGTGATCTGTGACGCAATTTCGATAGGTACGGGTGATAAGGAACATGTGCAATGCTCTCAAAGCTCGAAGCATAAGTAAAATATTAAAATTTACGAATAATAGGCCAATCTGAAACGACTCGGATACAAACCTCCGTGTAAGTGAAATGTATGTCATCACATATAACTATGACACTGATTAAACGATTTTGTAAAATAATACGTACAACCTGCTACCCAAGAGGTTTTGGTACGTTTTACAAAACAAAATTAGTAACTAGGTTATTAAAGGAAAAATCGAAGGAATCGTAACAAAATATGCCGGTCTAATCACCACTGTTATAGAAGAACGTGTCGTAGTTTCTAATACGTAATTTTGGGATTTCAGATGTCCCACTGAGCTCTCCATTGCTTTTAACGTTCGGCAAAATAATTTTTATTTTAATCCTATATCACTGCGAGCTTATTTATAAGTACAACACAGTAAATGGCTCATAGATGAGAAATAGTAGTAGAAGAATACGTTCATAAAATAGATACATTAATTTACACGATAAAAGTAGATTCAAGAAAGAGAATCAGTACAATAATAATAATTATTATTATTGCACTGAGAAAATAACAGTGAGAAGACTATTACAATGTTAGATATCATATTGTAGATAAAAAATGTATAAAGTAAATTATATTAATAATACGCTGTCGTCGTTGTGTGGTAATGGATGGGACTTGGCAATGTTGTTGTGACATATACCTAATAAACTACGTATCTGAGAGGCAGTAATAAATCAAAAGCTTTCCGGAAAGATTGGAAGAGTTGTAGGTATCTTAAACCTATAAGGGCCACATAGCGCTCGTTAATCAATGTGTTAAACCGAAGATGCAGACAGAGGAGAGAAGCTAAGGAAACAGCTGTGCGTACGAGCAGTTCCCGTGATTAAATGGAAAGTAAACGTTAGTTCGTGTCAGACAGTCGTCTCTTTGTGTGTCACAGGAGTGCCTCCTTTGCCAACGTAGCGTTCTTGTTTGCAGGTGTAAATACCCGGTCCGCTCGGTAAAGGTCACGGATCCATTTGCTTCCACGGTGGAAGCTGCAAACATCTGCACTGGGACCACTGCATTGTCACGAAACAGCTGTGAGGGTGTGAACGTAACAGGATCTGGCTAATGTTATGCACATGGAATCGGATGTGTCTTTATTTGGCAAGCTTCTGACATAAAGCGTTGGCATTTAATTGAAATATACTGCTGCTCATAAACGTATATTGCGTTTGGTGGAAGTGATAAATAGCCACTACCGATCTATTTAAAGAGATAAAAACATTTCGTTCTAAACCGAGGAATGTAGATTAAACATAGTATAAATCGTGTGCAGAGAAATTAGAACGATAAAAGAACGAAATTTAATGGCATATTCAGAGCATGTAGCGAAAACAGACTTTATTAAACACTTACTGAAAATGAGAACGATATGAGGATCTGGGGAAACTGTGAGAGGATAGTTAAGGACAATCCATGCAGTTATAAGAACGGCTATGTGTGAATACAGTTACGAGCTAGAAATCTTGGAGAGACATCTATCGCATTATCCTAAGAATTTCCTGCCCGATATTAAGTCAGTGATCAGCTCGAAACCCTCTGTCTAGTCTCTTGTGGATCATTCTGTTTCTGAAACTGAAGTCAACAGAGAGCCCAAATGTTACATTATAGAAGACGCAGTCAAATCAAAACGACAGAGACGAAAACAGTAAGTGAACCGTTCATAATTTTGAAACTAATCGCCATAACTGTTGATGAAAAATGTTTGTGGTTGGCAACGGAAGCGTGATTGTACCTGGAGTGTACCTTTTGTTCCGAAGTATATCGATGACCATGAATGTCTCTCTTCGGGACTTCGGAACTATGAGAATAGCAAGGGGAGAAATCGGAACTGTCTGGAGGAAGTGCAAGGGCTTCCAGCGAAATTTCTGCAGCGTAGCCTAAACAACCTTGGCAATGTGGGGGCCCGCCCAGACTGACAGTCTTCTCTCACAGTGGGATAAATTCAGGAACAGCGTCAGATGTCTGATGTGGTTCCTAGCTAGACACACGAGGCAGAGGCTGGAACGTCCTATTTTATTTTCTAATTTAACATAGCTACTCTAAATTCTGACCATTGATTTTTTTGCAATGTTATTTTACGGTTTATCAAAATAACATTCTGATGAAGACGTCCTTAGTAGGTGTCGAAACCTCAGTCAGTGTACCAAACAGTTATTTGCAACCGGGTGGCTGTATCATATATGTTGAGACTCTTAAGATTGCTCAAGTGAACCAGCGTTTGGCTCTGAGCCAATTCTGGTTAGTTTTCAGTCTGAATACACCGCAAAACTGGTGGGGACTGTCCTGTGCAGTGAGTAAATACATGTAATTTGAAATGAGCACAGTTTGTAAAAGAAAAATGATAGGAGTACGGATGCATGAAGTTCCACACCATCATCGAGCCGTAAGGGCGTGGGCTGAGACTCTTATTGTTGTAGGGTGATGAACTGTAGAGTACGATGGTGAAGGCCAGTTGGTGCACTGTGCGCTAATGAAGTTACACTACCAACATATACATTTATTTAAGTGTTATAAAAGAATCATCTTCCCTGTGGCCATGGCGAGGACAGTGCTTGTAGCACACTGTCTTGGAACATGCTGACTCGTTGACCTCAGACGATTCTCGAGGTTGTTGTCTCCTTTGTGGATGCTCATGAAATACCGGGATGCCGGCAGCATGCATAGCTTTTACAGTGGCATAAGCGACCAGTATCAGATACAATGGAGATCATAAGAGAGAATGTTGCTCCAGATGTTTGTGACTTAATTGAATTATGTCTTCGTTCGAGCTATTTTAAATACAATGGTGAATTCTATGAACAGGCTGACGGCCTTGCCATGGGCTTACCCATTCCACCAGCTGCAGCTGACGTTTTTATGGAACATTTTGAGCAACAAGCGTTAAGTAGTGCTCCTTTGAAACCTTCTTGCTGGCTCCGCTGTGTGGACGATACATTTGTTATATGGCCACACGTCGAAGAAGAATTTCATGAGTTCCACAATTTCTTAAATGGAATTCACCCCAAAATCAAACTCACCTTGGAGGTTGAGAGTGAGGTCAGTCTCCCGTTTCTAGATGTGTTGGTATACAGAAGAGCTGATAACACTCGAGGTCACAGAGTGTACAGAAAGCCGACTAACACAAACAGGTATTTAGATGCCACTTCGCACCACCACACAGCCCAGAAGCAAGCAATACTCAACACTTTGTCTTCACGTGCCTTCCGTATCAGTGATAACGACAACTTAGAATCGGAGTTGAATTTTTTAAAGAGGACATTGAAGGCAAATGGGTATGTTAGTTATTCAATCGACAGGGCTTTTAGGCGAAATATTTATGCCGCTAATGAGAATGACGAGGAACCGCCTTCTCTCTCCGTCAGGTTACCGTTCTTTTCTGGGATCACTGACCGCATAAGCAGAATTTTAAAGAAAAATGGCATTCAGACATCTTTCTTTCGTCAAAACAAAAAAAAGACTTTTCCGACGGAAAACGGATGCATCTTATTACCTCCACAATGCAGGCGTCTATCAAGTGTCATGCGGCTGTGGCAATGTGTATATAGGCGAAACGGGAATAACTGTTAAAGAACGCATTAAGGAACACGAACGGCACATACGCTAAAACAAAGTGCAAAATCGGCAGTAGCGGAACATCACGAGAACTGTGGCTCTGACATCAATTTTAATAACATACGTGTACTGGGTAAAGAAACAAACATTTATAGAAGAAAGATCCGAGAAGCGGTTGAAATTTCTAAGAATGCATCTAATTTCAATAGAGAGGACGGCTATAGGCTTCCGGCATCGTGGCTCCCCTCCATCGAGAAAGTAAATTTGCGGCCGCGGTGTGTGAGCAGCATAAAAACGCGCTGCAAGTCACCTCGGCGGACAATAATATTTTGGGTAAACATTCCCCCTCTCTTGCTCTGACAGTTTCGAATCTAGCCACTGATGACGACCAACCAATAGCAGTAGCAGGCATTTCAACCAATAACCCTTCTCCAGCATAAGTGTGGAATAGTGCCTTTCTATCCAATGACGATGGCCGCCAATTGTATCCACGGGAGATGAGCTACCAACGCCCCTTCTTCTGTATTAGCCTATGACTATGGCCCACCAATGGTAGCCATATGAATTTTAACCAATACTATCACTTCTCCAGCATGAACGCCAGAAAATTCCCCCGTTATAAATGGACGCGACACTCGTCTCTGACAGTGTTCTAGGAGTAGTGGACACCAGAAGATCCTGAGGAAGATCCCAGCAGAGGGGTCGAAACGTCGAAAATTTTAGTAGAAACATGACGAGGCCTAATAACTTAGAAGATTTTAAATTCAGTTCATAGTTTCTTTCTCGGGCACTCTTGTGGACACCAAACAGGTGTGCCGAGTATTCTCGAGCAGCTCTATACGTGGTCTAGATGATAGTGTAGAGTTGCGTCACGACCACTCCACCAGTTGTAGGTCGTGAACGCTGGTGTCTGCTCACAGATGGAAGTAAGGGACTGTGGCCTTTAGCAAGCCTCCCGAATAAAGGGACAGGTTGACGATGCACCAGACACCACCATTTCAGCCCTCAGCAGGCCGGAGGTAAAAGTGCCCAAGACTTCACATCAGTGGATGAGATGTTTGCAGCTCACAATGACGGGGTTTGGTAGGCCAGGCGGGCAGCAATCTTGAAGGTATAAGGTATTTGGTGATTGATAACCAGCCTGTCACAGCATCAGCACTGTAGCTGGTTCACAGTAGCCACACAGAATATTGACTTCGAAAAAAGAGTTTTTATTGCTGTCCTTCTGAGGCAATGAACTTGTGTCTAGCCGAGGATGACACATGTGTCCTCGTTTTTTGAGCTAATCGACACTCTTTGCCACACCTCGTTATCACAATAGTGGCTTTCAGAGCTTCAGTTTGATACTTTTTCTCCTTGTCAGCGGGCTCATAGTGTTCTTGTGAAACTTAACTTGTTCTTGTGGCATCGTGCTGTGCTGTCAAAACAACGTTATGATCCCTTCTTTGTAAGATCATGCTGCTGCATTAATGATTCAGACCTCTCGCTCAAGCGAGGTGAGGAAATAGCTTGCGAGGTGTACCATATTATTCGTAGTATCTGCTCTCTACCTGTTTGTTATTCTGACTGCTATACCTGGTCTGCTTTGACTTGGCTTAGCTGTGGCTGAAGAAAAATTTAAGAAAATGTTGCATTTGCCCATGGTATCTTACTGTGGCGCGACAAGTATTACTCAAACCCAGACACTGCTCCAAAGCAAAGTATATCGAGTAATTCATGGAAGTGAAACTTTGCACAAATAATCAGCATGAGATCCGGAGAAAACATTTAGTGAGACACGTCCAGCCTTTTGATTTGCACAAGACAGTGGATGCAGGTCTACAGAGCAGAGTCTGTCTTTTCGAGGGGTTTGACACTATACCACATTTAAAAAGGTACCCAGGCATGACTGTACAGAAATGTGGGATTAACCGATGGAATTTTGACTGACAGGACTCAGTATCATATATTGGGCGGTGGATATTCAACAGGAACTAAAATAACACCGACTCTACCAGAGTGAGCCGTAATACAATAACTAATGTTCCAAGTATACATAAACGACCTAACAGATCAGTAAGACTCTCAGATTGGTCACAGACGATGTTGTTTACACGAAGGAATCATCGATGTATCATTATATGGAAATGCGGAACGAGCAAATTTTCGTGGTTTAATGGATAACAGGTATCTTTAAATGTGAACAAATACACGATAACACCCATAAGAAAGAGAAAAAGCAGGCATTTTTCAATTACAAGGTTAATGGCGAATACCTGTAGGGTATACTAATGTCGAAGAGTGACACTTACGAAAACACTGGAAGGCATGTACTCGTAGCATGTAGGATGTGACAATTTTATGAATATTTTCCCAGAAATATAAATTCTTGCGAATGAAACCATTCAATAAAGTCCTTAACGAACTGATGGATTTGGCCAATTATGCCCTTTTATAAAACTACAATCAAGTTTTCTTCAGTATTATATGAAAATGAATACTTCTATAACCAGTACACACACAGGCAGGCACACACACACACACACACACACACACACACACACACAAACACACACATTATTCATTTATTGCTTACAAGATCCACTATTTTTAGTTATTGTTTTTGCCATTAGTATAAATTAGAGATATCCACGAATTTAAACAGTCATATACTAAAAGAAAGAAAATAATATGTGAACATTCTACAATTGCAGTTATGTTTTGCAGATATAAATGGCATTATGTTGAAAAGAAACTTTATAATTATTTATTATTAATAATATTCATCAAAATATACAGGTCACGTTGGGTTAGTACTTTCTAAATATTTGTGTACAGGTTTATTTTGGTCGGTTGTATTATTTATTCCACTGTTAATAGCATGTCAATTGTACTGACATTTCTGACAGTCTGCTTTTGACGCATCACGCAAACAGTGAAAATCTTTGTTTGGTAGCGCTATTGGTGCCATTAATTCAATTTTATACATATCGTGACATTGTGCAAACAACTTGTTCTATTTCAAATTTTTGTAATGCTTTGTTTCGTATTGCACGCGTTAATATGCCGCGATTGCACTACTTAATGCAGATGGTACATTGAAGACTGCTACAATGTACCCTTTTAAATTCAGTAGAGATGTAAATTAATAAAAAAGAAAACAGCCAGGAAATGTAGCTATATGTTTGTGGCGTATGTGTTCTTCCTATTGAAGCTGAAAGTAAATGATAATAAGTTACTAAGATAAACAGTTCTACCCGCTTTCTATGACTTTCTTTATTATTTTTTCCTGCTACACGGTTCCTTCTTCGAAATGATGAAATGATGTCCACAACTATACCTCTCGTAAAATTCGTGTTGCATTGACTCTGAATGTCCAGTTATTCTTTGATTTTGTTGGTATTTTCTAGAATCAACTAAAGTCAGTGCTTCAGATAGTAGTTTCAAATTTTGCTGTAAGTACACCATCATTGAGATTATTTAAGCGTTAATATAATTTAATGAGCTAAGCTCACAGCAGTACTCTTTGTTAAGTTGTGCATTACATAAGTGCATTTATATTTCCAACAATAACTCTGGAAATAAAAAAAATCCTATTTATTCGTGTTTACGAAGAGTATTAGACTGTGTCCCTGCACTGATTCGCACGCTGGTCGCCGCTTATAATATCAGTGTAACAAGCACTGAAAATTTTATACTAACTCTTACTCTAGTGGCACACGGCTGTGCTTCTGTCGTCACCAAAGTTCATCGAAGAAACAAGTTTTTGTCTTCCTTGTTGGCATCTTGACCACTGGAGTAGTGGATGACACATAAAGTGGCTCATCCTAAATTCGTAATTCCACGCTTCTACAATTTAACTCATTGAACAATCTTTCTGCATTACAAATTCAAACATCTGGAGGCTTATAATGAAAATTATGCCAATACTATTCACTAGGTATTGGTAGTTTCATGTTCAATTGTTTTGTGCCAGTGGTGTATCATTTTTGGAGGCAGAAGTCAGCAACATGAAATTTCACTCTGCAATTGTGTATCGGACGAATAACCACTGTTTGTTTTATCTCAGCTTAAACTGCGATCAGCTAGAACCAACTGAAAATTTTTACTAGAAAGTAGGGAATGATACTGTACTCAAGGTTTACTCTAATATCACACCATCCTACACCAACAATGAAGCTAAAGATATAAGTCGGTCAATTGTGCAAAATTGTATTTAGTGCCAATAGAAAAGCTGTCGATGATTTTGCAAGCGTAACATTCGGCATGTAGCAGCTTGTGACGTTTTGCCATGACAAATGAATCAACAACTAAGATTTTTAAAGTAGATATTGAACAGTATGTAGCCCAGTTTGTTGCCGAACTTACAATGTCAGGTATTTACCAGCAGGACAACAATCGTTGACACACTTCTCTTTTTACCTAAAGGCATCTTCGAAACGTTGACCAACGGTCCTGACCAGCGCGATCACAAGATATGCGTCTAACTTGGGATAGTCATTCCATGGGCGGAAGAAAATCATTCCATTGGCAGAAATACTCCTTAATGAAATGAAACAGATGTATACATACCAAAACAACTGCAGCTGGAGAAAAAACTCACGGACCATTCACAGATGGAATGGAATATTGTTCACCTATGTTTACTCTTTAACCCAAGGTGCTACCATGTGATACAAAGGAGGCCCTCAAGGACAATCACAAAAGGGCAGGGGCAGTTTGTGGGCAATGTTGTATTTTACTGGTATTTAGCACAATGAAGTACACAGTTGCTACACACGGTACTGTAGCTTACAAGATGTATCCTTAACCATAAATGCACCCTAGCGTGCTTTTTGTATTATCTCACATTCATCCTGAAAGGATTATTAGTACGCGGCGTTACTGTTGGTTTGTTTTATATGAGCGTTACAACATCTCACGCTTTGCTTTTATCGTTCGCAGAAAGTGCGTCGTTTCCTTTGCGTCGTTATAGTTTACATGCAGATAATTTCTTTTCTGAAACATCGCTTTAGGAAATTGTTCTTTTAGTGAACAAGTAATGACACACATTTTCACGGTCGTAAAGTCTTAACGGCATGGTAGCTACTGTGTGAATGCTTAGCGTTTCCTCTACATCTACCTTGTTTAATGTTCATCGTTAAGCAGAGATGAATGTTGAGACATCAAGCATCGTCGTTTCCTTGCAAATAATGATATACAAAGGCAACACGAAAGTCAAAATGATAACGGTGAAGATGCTGTACACCCACAGTAACCATTCCTCGCTTGTACCTATGTCATACCACTCTGCTGATGTGAGTAACAACTCGGCTATTGTTCATAAGAAAACTATGCAATCCGAGTTTCTGAATGATGAACAGTGAGCCAAACTAGCTGATTTATTATTAAAATATCTACAAGTTTTTTTCATGACAAATCTGGAATAATAACAGGTTATCAGCATCATATGAAAGTAGTGCCCCACAATGTAGTCCATCTTGTAAGTGAAGAGGGCGGTGCCAAAAACATGAAAGGCTCACAGCACCATGAAAATATAAAAAAAATACGTTCAGTCGCACTAAAATTATGTATCTTTTTTATTTTATCTTCCATTATCATTTTATTTTTCTATATGACTAAACATTTACGTTGTATTTTTATGTAAAAAGCTGACACATTTACATAAGCACGTATGAACCTTGTCTTAAAGTAAATATCTACATGGTCAAAACAAGAAAAGAGAAACACAATTCACATGCGCTCTTTCTCTCACATATGAGTGTTATAGGTAAGTGAAAGAAGTTTTGAACTCGTCATTAACCTTTGCACGTTGCTCTGGACGATACCTTCAACACTAGTAGGCATGGAATACCGTAACAGAGACAACTGTTCATTTCTGCTCCTTAATTTTGCGTAGTTGGATACTTACGTAGGTAAGTTGGAGGGCAAGGACGCTTTGCTAAACTTCAGCATAATGTTATGTCACAATGATTGTACTAAAATGTACTAGATACTGTATAATAGAATCGAGTGTACATAGTCAGTGTACATCAATGAGTAATAATCATTTCTAATGGAGTATGTCCATTCTCAGTGCATAGTGCTATATTTTATAATGCACAAACTTGAATGAACAATACTGTGTAGGTGCATAATTTCGTGGCATTTTTACATATTTTGATAAACGCAAAAGATACAGACAACAGAGACATTAATCATCAGTAATATTTTCTCCTACGCTGGGGTAAATCCTCGCTTCCGCGTCTATAGCTATCACGTGGTTTCGAGCCGATGAACTCATCGAGCCACGTTCGAAGCCCAGTTTCATTTGTAAAGGAAATTCCTAGAAGGTTTTATTGACAGTGCGGAAAAGATGAAAATCTGAAGGTGCGAGATTCGGTGAATAAGGTGTGTATGGAATGACTTCTTAGACTGCGTCTGCAAGACGTATCAGCTGTTGACAGTAAATGTCAGCAGTGATGGTTACACCTCGGGGAAACAATTCATAGTAGATCACACAGTCGTAGCTCCACCAGATGCATAGCATTACCTTTAGTGGATGCACGTAGGTCTTTTACAGGGACATGCTGCTTTGTTTGGGCTCAACCATTCCTTTTTCCCTTATGTTAACATAAATACACCATTTATCGTCACCAGTAACGGTACAGGACAGAAATGGTTTATGTTGTTTGCGAACCAACTGATAATGAGCAAGCGGAAATGCACATATGGCCACCTGCTGGTTTTTATAATTTTCACTTAGAATATGCAGTACTCACACATCCAGTATTTGAACCATCCCCATTGCATGCACATGTCGCACCATAGTGGAATGGTCGTAGTTCATCACATCTGCCTGCACTCAAGTACAGTGAAGTGGATGATTGTGGATTAACGCGTTTGAACGATCTTCCACAAAGCCCGAAGATCGTCCTGAACGTGAAGAATCACTAATGTAGAAACGATCCCCCTTAAAACGAGAAAACAGTTTCCTTTTCGTGCTCCGGTCAATGGCATTATCCCCATACGCGGCGCAAATGTTTTTTGATGTCTCCCCTGCTGTCTCCCCTCCACTGATCTCAAACAGAAGAATCGGTCGGAAATGTTCCGATTTCTCCACTTTGCACTCCACTTACTGCCGGCCGAAGTGGCCGAGCGGTTCTAAGCGCTACAGTCTGGAGCCGCACGGCCGCTACGCTCGCAGGTTCGAATCCTGCCTCGGGCATGAATGTGTGTCATGTCCTTAGGTTAGATTTAAGTAGTTCTAAGTTCTAGGGGACTGATGACCTCAGAAGTTAAGTCCCATAGTGCTCAGACCCATTTGATTTGAACTCCACTTACTAACGTCTACAGCTCCATTCACTGACTCCAAATGACAAAGTGACAAAATGTGAATTCAATAGCAACAGCGAACCACAAATAAATAACGATCGATAAGTAAACCCATAGCAACGAGAATGCCAACATGCAAAATAAAAATGCTACTATCTTATGCATCAACCTAATATATTTGTCTGAACGATTAATGCAAACGAGTACCGAAAGCGCTTTATTTTAGTATTAAGAGAATGAACAATACTGTTCCATTTGTAACGGTACATATGCTTATGATTCTCTATTTAGTATGATTTAAGACTGATGATTTTTACCACAGATATTTACTAAGTGATTAATAATTTTATGTTATTATTATCGATCGTAAATTGAATTATTTAGTCCGCGTTGAACTGTACTTAAGTCAGGGATCTTTCTTGTGCCATGGAGTGAGTATCTTTCCGCGTTTGCAGTATTTTTCTGATTCACTTTCAGTTTACGTTAGGGACATGTTACGATTCAATGTTCATAGGTGAAACAGTCATGCCATATATTTTAAACTGATCACAAATAATGTGTTAAATACGTAGCCTGCCATAGGTATTACAAAAAGCATTGTACATGAATGAATATTGGAAAAGTCACAAATGCTATTCAGTCGCCAGGACTGAACCTCACTGCGCCAGATGCCACGCATTGTCAGCGATTTTCTCAATGTTAAAATAAAGAAAAAAAATTGAAAATGAAACTGGTAATCAGCTCTGTAGAAAAGCATGAAGGTCAATATTCTATTCGTTCTTTATTTCATGTTTATGTTAAATACAGCAACTGAGTCAAAAACCTTAATAGAAAATCTGTTTAATGGAGATTACCAGACGATGGAAAACAAAAGGAAAAATATGCCGCTAAATTTTGCTGTAAACAGTCTTGTTCACATAAATACTTTATTTTATTGAAACTGGTGACCGGTTTCGATCTATTGTATTTAGATCACCTTTCTCAGACCTTGTACTCTGCAAACACAGTAGTAAACAAGTTTAGAGGTAGCAAAATCATTATAATAACAAAGAGAAATACTTAGAAAATGTCATTACGATGAATAGTATACCCATGATGGTGACAGGAGCTCGGCTGGCTGAGCAGGCGGTTCTAGAGAAATGTACTCCGACTTCTGAGTGTCCATCAACTGTTCGTGGTTCAATAGCGATAGCCCCGCCCCCTGCATCCACATGACGTCTTACTGGCCAATGGTTATGATTCGTCAATATCAGTAATAAAAGCTGTTACTAAAAAACACTGATTTTGGACATTAAACAAGAAACCAAAACAGTTATTCATTTTAAACTAAAACGTCACATATAAGAGTTTCATTGTTAACTATGATACTGGTCGTGTGAGCACTAGCTGCCCTCTGCAGGTGACAGATGGTGGGATGCCAGCTTGGTAACTATGGATACGGCATTTCCCATCGATTCCTCTATAGACCAAAGATGTTGTGAAGGATGGCTGGTATAAAAGGCGCCATCCAGTAACCATGGAGCGATGTAAGAATGGATAGTACATCGATCATTCGTGAAGCTGAAAGAGAACGCTGGAATATGCATCCAAAATGCGTAAAACGCATGAAATTATGTACTGGCTCTGTCATAAAATGTGCATAATTACATCATTAAAATAAAATAAAACAAAATTCAAATACAGAGTACATTTCCAGTAAACGAGATGGGTGTATAAACAGTTCTAAAGTCAGTTACTACGTAAAAGATCCTTCATGACGACGAAAACTAACAACACAGTTGCCTAAAATGTATTCTAGTGTAGATTGTGAACACGATTACAAGTAGTTTTCCTAGTGTATTTTAAATGTACTACTGTAGCAGTAGAAAATGTTTAATCCCAGAAACTTATCTGAATGCTGCTTGCTCAGTTTTCGCAGTTGCTGTACATCTTGTTAAGAACAGTTGTTGTAAAATTCCTAGAATTGTAATGACTACCTTGCTACTACAGCCCTGAGTAAAAACACAAGCATTACCGCTGCGATACAGGTATATAACTAAAAACATAATGAACAAGAAGAAGTAAAGCTGCGAAACAACGTATAACTTCTAAAATATTAATAAGTATAGGCAGAATCAGTAATAATCGTAACATGTATTGGCTTAGGTAAAATAATAATCACTCTGTATAAGGTAAGTTGGAATAATCGCTAAGAATGGGAACAGTTGGGGATATTTCAGAGTGGCTCATCGAATAAATTGAAGAAAAATTTTTCTCTACATTCCAATTGTTCGTTAACAAAAGCCTCCTGCTCCGTTTTACGATGAGTGAAGATTTGAAGTTGCTCTCAAGTATTAAGCAGAATATCTTTCGGGGCTGTTATGCAAAATTTTGAGGTTATTATAGATGGTTCTCTCGCAATGCTTGGTCTGAATAACGTTTTGACCAAAGACAGATTTATTACTAGGTGTTCCAGCAGTATGCTCCTGATATCTAGTTCGGAAATTCTTTCCAATCTGGGGTATATAATGACTGTCACATACGTGTCACATTATTCTATAAACCCCCGAGTTTAGGTATTTACTATTACAATTTCCAATAGTGTGTCTTAATTTATTCTGCACGCAGCTATTAGTTGATAAGGATAAAGTCACTTCTGTATTAGTAAATATTGTGTTAATCCTATACGAAATGTTACCTAGCAAGGCCATTTTAGCAAATCAATAATTAACTTGACTTGTGGCTTGATCTGGATTTTGATATGAATTTTGAATTTAAGTGAATAAAGCATCAACATAATTGAGGTCATAACTATTGGCTGTAGCTGTGTATTTCAATATGTCAAGTTCTTTCTGAACTGCATCCGTTTTTAATGGCAAATTTAGAACCTACAAACAATAAATTGAAGAAATGACTTTTTTGTATCTATATGGATGGCAAGATGTTGCGCTAATAATAACACTGGAAGTTGCTGGCTTTCTATAGACAGCGAACTAGTGTCTGTCATTATCATTAACTGATGCTTTTATGATCCTCACATTCAACTGGAAAAGTCAAATTAGGGATTTATTCAACTTAACTGTTATAAAATCAGATTCTTTTTGAGAGCCACTGAAAAAAAAATAAGCATATGATCTACGTATCTTTTTTTATTGAAGACTTTACTACTGATAACAGGTTTAGCTTTAAAAATCTTGTTTCCTATGTCATTAATGAAAATATCCGCAATAGTACCTGCAAAGGCCATCTTTCTGTAGGTAAATTTTACAACTAAATAAAAAACAGTTGAGAGAAAGACTATTCTCGAGTAATCCAATGAGTTCAGAAATTTCCTCAAGCTTCATGATTTTGTGTTTTATGAGATCATCTTTTATGCAACAGGAATGTTTGTGTAGATGTTGGTAATATCCAAAGAAGTAAACTTTGCACCACCAGGGATACTGGCATCGTAAATTTGCTCAGATAAATGAAACATGTTCTTAACACTGAAATTTTCTTCATAAACGTGAACCTATTTTTACAAAGCATGTAATTTCCTATTTCATTTATATGATGGACAAAGTCTGTTGTTAACTATAGGATGTGCAGGTAAGTTTCCCTTGTGTAACTTTATCTGAGACCTTAATTTAGGTAACTGAGGAATCATGATCTAGATAGAATTTTTCTCTTTAGGCTGAAAACGAAATTTGTTATCATCAATTAACTTCTTTAGAAATGTTTGAAACTTAGGCGTTGGATCTCTTTTTGACCTCTTTAATGCACACACGACCAGTATCATGGTTAATGCCCTCCCGGCTAGCCGCGTGGTCTAACACGGTACTTACCGAGCGGGAAGGCGTGCCGGTCCGAGGCACGAATCTGCCGGGCGGATTAGAGTCGAAGTCCGGTGTGCCGGCCAGTCTGTGAATGGCTTTTAAAGCGGTTTTCCATTTGTCTCCTGTTAGAAATTATCCAAATCCACGACGGAAACGTTTCAAGTGATGCAGTAAGTTTCTGGTGACGACTCATTGAGTCCCAGCGTTGTGTGTAGGTGGCACCGACGTTTTTCGCAAGCGGAGATGTGCGAACTGGTCGGCAGTAAACGGTTCGAACTGAACACAAGACTGAACAGGTTTCAGTGCTCATGCGTAGCAACGTCTCTCAAAAGGTAGACGATCTCGCAGCAGCAATATGTGTCAGCCATAGTAGATGCTAGCACTCATGACCTGAACGTCGGGGCGCTGATGTCCGCGCAGTTAAGCACCCCACAAACCAAACGTCATCATCACCCGATCGTGTCGCCTGTTATCAAACGCCGTTCCGCCGTGTTGCGCGGCATCTTGTGAGACATCGGAGTTCTTGAAGGTGTCTACTCCGCAGGCGCTAGTTTTAAAACTTAATGAGTGTAGTAATACAGACTGAAGCACCAATGAAACTGGTATAGGCATGCGTATTCAAATATAGAGATATGTAAACATTGGCACCGCCAATGTAAGAAAACAAGTATGTGGAGCAGTTGTCCGATCACTTACTGCTGCTACAATGGCAGGTTATCAAGATTTAAGTGACTTTGAACGGGGTGTTATAGTCGGCGCACGAACGATGGGACACAGCATCTCCGAGACAGCTATGAAGTGGGGATTTTCCCTTACGACAATTTCATGAGTTTACCGTGAATATCACGAATCCGGTAAAACAGCAAATATCCGACATCGCTGCGGCCGGACAACGATCCTGCAAGAACGGGAGCAACGACGACTGATGAGAATCGTTCAACGTGACAGAAGTGCAACCCTTTCGCAAATTGCTGCACATTTCAATGCCGGGCCCTCAACAAGTGTCAATTTTGCGGACCATTCAACACGTGTCACTTTTGCGAACCATTCAACGAATCGCATCGATATGGGCTTTCGGAATCGAAGGCCCACTCCTGTGTCCTTATGACTGCACGAAACAAAGCTTTAAGCTTCGCCTGGGCCTGTCAACACCGACATTGGACTGTTGGCGTCTGGAAACATGTTGCATGGTCGGACAAGTCTCGTTTCAAATTGTATCGAACGGATGGACGTGTACGGCTATGAAGATAATCTCATGAATCCACGGACCCTGTATGTCAGCAGGGGACTGTTCAAGCTGGTGGAGGAGTTATAATGGTGTGGGGTGTGTACAGTTGGAGTGATATTGGATCTCTGATAAGTCTAGATACGACACTGACAGGTGACACGTACGTAAGCATCCTGTCTGATCACCTGAATCCATTCATCTCCATTGTGCATTCCGATGGACTTGCTCAATTCCATCAGGACAATGCAACACCCCAGACTTCCAGAATCGTTACAGAGTGGCTCCAGGAGCACTCTTCTGAGCATAAACACTTCCGCTGGTCACCAAACTCCCCAGACGTGAACAGTACTGAGCATATCTGGGATGCTTTGCAACGTGCTGTTCAGAAGAGATCTCCAACCCCTCGTACTCTTACGGATTTATGGACAGCCCTGCAAGATCCTTGGACTCAGTTCCCTCCGGCATTTCGTCAGACATTAGTCGAGTCCATACCACGTCGTGTTGCGGCACTTCTGCGTGGTCGCGGGGGCCTTACAGGGTATTAGTCATGGGTACCAGTTTCTTTGTCTCTTCAGTGTACGTAGGAACATTGTTTGCAGAGCCCGTAATAGAGCTATCGACACCAGTGACTTTCAAAAGCAGAAGAAAAGCTCTAGTTATTAACATTGATTATAACATGTTTCTTAGTAATCTGTCGTGAGTAATAGGCACACTGACATATGCTAGGAGAGAAAGGAAGGATATGGTAAGATCTCTCTGCTAATAACAGAAAAAGAAAAATGATGCATTAAATTACTGAGGAAATGATTTTAAAGGAGATTTCACAGACTGAAGCGTCTTAGAGTTTACACTATTCTCATGTTCGAAACACATCAGTCTGGGGATTAGAGACAAGATATCTCGAGAATTTTCAGAGCGTCTTCACTATTAGCTCACTAGGAGTATTTAAGCACGTTTCTTACTTAAGGCTACAGGGTAAATTGAGAATGAACCTATTTTCTCAAAATGGGACTCACGAGACACGAATAGACATTTAGCATTCGCTTAGAGTTAATAGCATATCTAGAAGGCGGTAAGAGGCTCGTAACATCACACAACGCGAAAGGAGGGAAGCCCTTACTAACCTGAAACGGTTCACTCAAATGACATCAATAGTAAGGAGTTCCTTATTCAGTTTAATGGTTATTTGAGCTCATCACTGACATGACTGCCATAGCCTGATTCCCAGTATCCGTCGTACACGTTTCTATGGGATGAATTTCAAATGGGCGTACAATCATCCTCGTCTGACTAAATTAAATGCGACTTACGCAAAATAATGAAAAAGACCTTTTTCCTTTATTCTGGCAGGGGAGCTAGAACCATCACAAAAAACACCACGAACGGCAAACAGCTCTGCAACAACACGAGCAGATGGAATGATGCTTGTCAATTTAAACGAGAGTTAGCTGAGGTTATACCAGGCCCTCGACAGAAACGATTGCATCAGAATGTTCCTATCTTGATTCAACCATCTGCAGTGTTCCACTTGAGATGCGGTGAATAACAGTTAGTGTTGCACGGGCAAATGCTATCATCTCCGACTAGTCGGAGCCTTCGGACGGGAATATGTTCTGGCTGAGGCCTCCTGGGTTGCAGAGGCAGCAACGAGTCTCCCTCAACGGTGCATCATGTCGACAGAAAATAGAACAAAATAACTGTCGTTGCCTCCAAATACAAAGCAAATACTATTCTACCTTAGCGGCACCACTTGAATGACGGCTGATCAGTCTTACTCGCTCCGAGGAACACGCACTTAGAGGGAATGCGGAAGCGGCGCTCTTAACTCCGGCAGGGAGCCCTGCTGCGCCCTCTAGTGGGACGCCATATCATTCGTTGCCAGGTAACAACAGAATACGAGTACACGGAACACTTCTATCGACAGTCGTTCCCTGAGCTGGTAAACCTCAAAAACCTCATTCTCTGCTTCCTTTGGCACCAGTACTACCTCATTCTCTTCTTTCATGCTTCTGCAGCTTGAAATCTATGTAGTGTTTCATGTTATGTATTTCATGTCCCGCCGCTCGGGCTTAGCCGAGCGATCGAGGGCGCTGCAGTCATGGACTGTGCGTCTGGTCTCGGCGGAGGTTCGAGTCCTCCCTCGGGCATGGATGTATGTGTTTGTCTTTAGGATAATTTAGGTTAAGTAGCGTGTAAGCTTAGGGACTGATGACCTTAGCAGTTAAGTCCCATAAGATTTCACACTTCATGTCGCACACTGGATACTTTATGCGGTTCCTTGTTGATATTAGTATGTATTTCTCATGTGCGTTGACTTTGTGTTGGTTTTATTATACATTATTTTCATCAGTCTAATATTTATATTCTTCAAAATGTGTCCGAAGAAGCTGACACTCAGTTTTCAAATAACTTCTGATTGTACGCCGCTTGTTTTTGTTGCTGCGCATCCTACGCATATCATCGCTTTTTCTTGATCCAATGACTTTCACTCAAACTTCTTTACTTCAGAAACATCTTTCCTTGTTGATTCTGCTATGCATTATGAAGCGCTCTCGATTAGCTTTTTGAATGGTAATAATTTACCTGGTTCCAAACGAACTCCATTTTCTAATTACATTTATCGTTTGTTAGACGCAGTGCCTGCATATTTCTGACTCTCGCGTTTATGTACTATTATTTTCTACGACAATTGCACTATATACCGGTGGTTGCCAAGAGAAAATCGTGAATCTGGAAATACTTCATGGATTCTCGGAAAATGATGCTGCCATGTTACGAGCACAGTAAAACATTACACAAAATGCGTGTATGTGGCCAAGGAAGAGTATTACCTGAGAGCCGGCCAGAAGAAGACCGAGAGGAAGGGTAATGTTAAAACGGGAAAAATTCATACGGTAATCAACGGAAGACAGGTGCCTAAAATCGGATGACTGGAACTAAAGAAGCTTTGTGAACGTCGAAACAGGCTAACTTCTTAACGTTCTTTTACTTTTGTAAAAGCGATAAATAAACACAAGATGTGGGTCAGCTCAAGAGAACAACAACATTCATTGTCTAGTGGAAAATGACAAATTAAATTTGTTTTATAGATCTAAATAGCATTCGCTGTACGTTGTTTCTTTTGCTCAGTAAATAATTGGCTTATGTTAACGTAGTTATGAGGTCGAAGATGATGTCGATAAGCATGGTCGTTTAAAATAAGATGGTCATCAGTCTTCGAGAAGTCAGTAATATATCTCTAATAGTTTAATGTTATTTGCATACGTGGTCCAGAGATTTCAGTACGCTTAACCTTCCATCGATACTTGTTGCAAGACTCTCGGTTATATGGCATACTGCTTGCTCTGATATTCTCCAGAGAGAGAATTTCTAAGTTCGCTTTCCTAGTTTATACTCTCTTTCGATCATGCAGATTTAAATTTCCCCTGGTTTCTCTCAAGCACTTCAGGTGAATGTCGGAATCTATAGTTCAACAATGCCACGTCCTATTGATCCTTCAGATATGTCCAACTGTCCTATCATTCTTTCTACAATACCTCGATGATGGCATTTTTAGCAGAATTTATGCCAATAGCCTTGTCAAAGAGGGCCAGAGAGCGGCCAGAAATTCAGGACAAACTCATGCCCTTGTGGAGCGGTAACTGCCTCTAATAGGTGGATGAATCTACAATGATCAACGGCATCAGGATGTGGCAGCCAATGTAAAACATTGAATTAAAAAACACAATGCGTACCTACAGAACATATTACCTGTAACTGAAAACGGTCATGATAATCTCTCCATTGGCAAAAGACTCAGGTTAGTCCGCCATTCGGATCTACGGGAGGATGCTCCCGAAGGGGAAATGATCATGACAAAGAGACTGAAAAATCAATCGAAGGTTAACATTCTACGAGTGGGAGCGTGGACTGTCAGAAGTGTGAAGGTGGTAGGAAGCTTGAAAATCTTGCAATAGATATAGCGGTGGTCAGTGAAATGAAGTGCAGAAAATATAAGGAGATGTGCTTACAAGAATATATGGTAATATCTATAGTAGTAGAGTGGTATAAGCGAAGTAGTATTCGTTATGAGTAGGAAGGTTGGGCAGAGAGGGAGGCATTGTGATGGATATTATACATGGCGATGTCATCAGCAGAAGATAAAGAGAGAGAAAGTATATGAGCATACTGAACAGATAATTCAGTCTATTAAGGGGGATGATAATCTAATAACCATGGTTTATTGGAACGCGGTAGAAGGGGGTTGAAAAGAAAATAGAGTTACGAGAAATACAGGCTTGACATCTGGAATGACAGAGGAGGAAAGCTGATTGATTTGTGTAGTAAATTCCAGCTAGTAACCGCGAATACATTGTTCAAATATCACAAGAGGAGGAGATATACTCAAAAAGGAACAGAAGATGTGTTCCAGCTGGCACACATCATTGTGGGACGAGATTCCGAAATCAGATATTGAATTACAGGGTATAGAGGAAAAATTACAGACTCGGACAATAATTTCGTAATAATGAGGAGCTGACTGAAGTTCAACACAATTTTGTTCTTTTCCTTTTATTTCTGATTTTTTCCACAGTCCGTATTTCACTACCAGGTGGGGTGATAGGTCAGTAGAGGGATCAACAGGATAGAGTTGTTGAACAATAAATTCTGATATTTACCTCGCGCAATTCAGAGAAATGTGGAAAATTTAAACCTGCGAGAACAAACGAGAATGTAAACAAAAGAATATTGAGGTAAAAAGCCAACCACATCATCGAGAATTTCGTATAAAATGTTTATGGAAGGTTAATCGTTTGAAATGTATTGACAATGTATACGAATAACAACACATTGTTAGCTGTATATTACGGACCTCTCCAAACGTGGTAAGCATATTATTTTAAACGACCATATTTTCCGATGATCTGGAACCACACAATCTAGCATTTTCTTTTACCTGGTAACTACAGATGCGCCATAAATAATTTACTAGGCATAGCTGAGTAGAACTGAGACACCTTCACGGCTAACGCAAGAGACAGGTGCTACCTGGTGACATGACACGTATTGTCTCCGAAACGTAGAGATGGCTGCCACATGATACAGACACGCAGAAGGACCAGACGCATCGATGATGTACAAACAGAAATCCGGTTTCTTCATGTCCAGGTCGTGGTGATGTTATGACAGAAACTGATGTTTTACCAAGACAAGGACAGGCTAAACCGTATAATCATTCATCATTTCTACTGACAGGTTCTGTAGGCTACTAGCCACGAGCTCCGTGGGGAGACCTACTACAGCCTGCAAGTCGACATGAATCATACGGTTTCCAACACCCGATTCTGCCGCTGCTAGCTGCGGCCCAGCTAATCTAGCTGAGTCGAATTCTACTGTCTTAGCGCCCTCCAGTATAAGTGCCCTCCAGTGGACCACGTACATAAACCGCTGCCGAGCTCCTGCCCTGGTGGTCTATGGTTCGAGCCTAATGTCGTGCAGCCGTCCAGTGCCCCTCGCTCCTGTGTGCAGACACCTTTCCGTTGCTGTGAACCATCTCATCCATGCCACCTCTTCCACTCTGTGGCCACGGTATGGTTCTGCGTACTTCAGCACAGCCTTTCTGGTGCAGTGGTTCCGTCTCCAGTCAGTGTTTTGGGCCCCCGCCTGCTGCTGTAGTCAGTTCTTTGCCGAGTCGCAATCGTCATCACTCCATCGGCTCTATGACGCTGCAGCCACCAGGCCACCTGCTGACAGCCGTACATCTGCACAGGCTACCTACCGCTTATTTTCAGGGGTTCCATCAACTACCATAGATATTTTCCAATCCGACATCTACATTTGGTGTCATAAGGGCCTGTCAACTCCACATTTCAGTCACAGAGGAACCTCGCCGACTCGACTACTACACTATTGGAGTTTCGTCAACGTGCAGTGTCGTAAGTACATTCGTCGTTTTATTTGGTTGCAACAATAATGGGAAGTCAATGGATATTTTTTCAGATGATTGAAAACTTCGGAGTAGGAATTAAAATCCACGGAGAAGAAATAAAAACATTGAGGTTCGCCGATGACATTGTAATCCTGTCAGAGACAGCAAAGGAGGTTATAAGATGAACATCAACAAAAGAAAAACGAGGAAAATGGAATGTAGTCGAATTAAATCGGATGATGCTGCGGGAATTAGATTAGGAAATTAGACGCTTAAAGTAGTAAATGAGTTTTGCTATTTGGGGAGCAAAATAACTGATGATGGTCGAAGTAGAGAGGACATAAAATGTAGACTGGCAATGAGAAGGAAAGTGTTTCTGAAGAAGAGAAATTTGTTAACATCGAGTATAGATTTAAGTGCCAGGAAGTCGTTTCCGAAAGTATTTGTATGGAGTGTAGACTTGTATGGAAGTGAAACGTGGACGATAAATAGTTTAGACAAGAATAGAATAGAAGCTTTCGAAATGTGGTGCTACAGAATAATGCTGAAGATTAGATGGGTAGATCACATGACTAACGAGGAGGTATTGAATGGAATTGGAGAGAAGAGAAATTTGTGGCACAACTTAACTAGACGAAGGGTTCGGTTGGTAGAGCATATTCTGAGGCATCAAGGGATCACCAACTGGACTGAAAACCACCACCACAACCACAACAACAACACCAACAACGATTAGGTGTAGTTATAAGTATAGTATGGGAAAAGTGATCGGAGGGAGTGTTCTGAGAATTACACAATTGGGTGCCAAAAAATAATGCCACCGAATTTTTAAGTGAAATCTGTAAAAAGCTTTTTAAATCAAGCAAATGTTTATATTCTTCACGTGTACAGATTTGCAGCCCTCTTCAGTTAGAGATATCCGAATTGTAGCGTGCAACATGGGGGTGTGTAACGCAACTACGTCTATACGTGAGATTCAGCGTGCTATAATCGAGTTTCGAACAACTCATCCACACACAGAGAGCATGACCGTGCGAGACCACACACGAAAGCTGCAACATCTGCAGCTGTCCAGCGCCTTCAATCTCATTAATCATCCTCCCTACAGACCCCATTTGGCACTATCCGATTTTCAGCTGTTCCCGAAACTTAAAGAACACCATCGAGGACTTAACTTTAAAATAACGAAGTGGTGCAAGCAAAGGCAATCATTCTATTGTGAGAGTATCAAAAAACTTGTCGCTCGTTGGGAGAAATGAGTTCGTCGCCAGGTTGATATGTAGAGATAAAAATATGTAGACATGGAGGATAAAGATGTAGAACGTTAAGACTTTATATTTCAAATGCTTTAAGGGTTTTCACATTAAAATTCGAAGGCATTCCTTTTCAGCACGTCCTCTTAAAATATATGTGTTGGTTTTTTCCGTTTGTAATTAGCAATGTGTTTTGCTTTGAGCAAGAAGTATGGTTCACAGTGTTCAGATACGTTAAGTTATTGTCACGACAACCCATTCAGGCGGAAGATTAATTTGCGATAAGAAGTGTTATGTAACTCGTGTATTGAAGTGTCCCCCCTGTTATTTTACTTTCTTCTCTTGTTGTACGTTGGGTTTTGTATAATTGTTCGAACGGTAACCATCTCGTCTCCGAAACCCTAAGGAGCTATCCTGAACGGAACGTTGCGAATATTAGCAGCACAAGCAGCTCAGTTGCAGCAAGCAATGCAAACATGTCTAAGCAAATAATGGCTGTGAAAGCAGACGAAAAAAATATAGCAGAGAACGTTAGTTGAGAAGGAAAGGAAAGGAGACAGGGATAGTCCACCTACTCCGGAAGAATCGGAGAAAACGAGACAGGAATCGGCGGCTTAATGGGCTGAAAAATATCGCCTATGTTTTCCCAAAGTAAAGAAAATTAGAATTTCGAGCGAGAGTGAGAGATTAAGGAACAAGAGAACGTGCACGAAAGGAGAAAAAAGGAAGAACGAATGTAACAGTCATATTTAACTGATGTGCAACGGTTGTTTTTTGGTGGCTGTGAAGCCTGGTTCAAAATTGTTCAAATGGCTCTGAGCACTACGGGACTTAACTGCTGAGGTCATCAGTCCCCTAGAACTTAGAACTACTTAAACCTAACTAACCTAAGGACATCACACACATCCATGCCCGATTCAGGATTCGAACCTGCGACCGTAGCGGTCACGCGGTTCCAGGCTGTAGCGCCTAGAACCGCTTAGCCAATCCGGCCGGCTGTGGAGCCTAGTGCATATGTACGGGAAAGTATTTGTGCCACTGCTTTCTTGTTGAAATGCCACCTTCCAGGGTGCTGCTTCACTAAAATAAAACGAGCGAAAAGAATGATCCGGGGTTTTAAGTACACATCATTCACCACTTGACAAACTTTATTACTATTAAAAAACGCTGCATATATATATATATATATATATATATATATATATATATATATATATTTCTGAGATCAGCAACATTCATTATAAACAAGAATTAAAAGGGTAACAACAGTTTAGATACGAACATCAGTTTTAAATTGAAACGTGAGCTTGTATCAAATTGTAGCTTTTTATAGACAAGTCAAAAAACCTGAAATCCTTAACGTGAAATCACGTTATAATCCTTTAAATTACAGACCGTATGCGTTTTAAGAAAGAATGCCGCTTGGGAAAGGAGACGCAAACAAATTGAATACAATTTTCCATTACTTTTGACAAGAACATTACAAAATTGCCCCACTGGGCTGACTCAACATTTAAAGAACCTTGAAGCTAAGGCGCAACGACCAGAATTTTAAAATTAGAAAAGAGTAATAAATATGAAATGTCAATAGCAGACGCTGCCCCTATATCTCCAGCGAGGAAGAAATTCCTGCGCCGTAGCTAATGAGTGAATACACAGATTTCATATTCGGCACTGTGGTCTTTCTTTCTCCTCGCCTTTCTTTTATTTTAAGAAAACTTTCAGTACCAAGGAACTCTACCCCGCGCAAGATCGATCACACTTAACAACGCGTGGTCAAAATGTTCAGCAGAGATAAATCTCTTAAGCACGAGGTTTGAGCCACGCAATTCAGAGTGTATGCTTTTCCTTTTACAAGGTTAACTGAACCAATTTAAAATTCAGAAACAGCCAAAGGACCAAATATTTTAACCTGAAGTACTGTAAAGGGAAAAAACTGAAAGTTCAGTGTATAATTGTAAACTTGTGAAACAAGCATTGTGACTTTGCAGAATTTGCTAAAGCTGTATCCGGTGCGCTGGATGTCCTGAGGTTGGAAGGCGTGTTCTGACGCAAATAACTTACTGAGCGCGGCTGAGTAAAATTGAGATACCTTCCACGTTTAATGCAGGAGGCCACGGAAGCGAGTCAGTTAGGGCCAACCAGGCGAAGTAACGTTAGCGGCTACCTGCTCATATGATAAGTACTGCCTCGATGATTACCACTTTCTGAAGCCAAGCGGAGGGGCCAGAGGCCGTGTGAGCACACACTGCTGCTTCTGCGAGCCATTTCATCCACGCTGAGTCCATGTTGTGATTCTAGCCGACTCAGGGCACCCAGTCCTGTGCAGCGGCCAGAGTCTAGTCCGCATCGCTGACCGCCGCTACGCTCTCCATGTAGAGACGCAGCTGTCGTTGACCGCACAACTGTACACGCTGGCGGCTTCCCTGCTGACGACGGCTCCTCTTCATAGGCCGCCTACTGCTTACGTCTAAGGGATGTTGGCCCCTCCGAGTATCATCACGATGGCTGTAGTTGATTAACAATGAGTTAACGTTTTTAGAATGATATTTTTATGACAATGCGTCGGACGACTACCAGGAATTTTCTGACAAAGCATTCAGTACAATTTCGGATGTCGTTTTATGCCTGCCGCCGGCTTTAAATGAAATAATTTTTCCAACATATCGAGGGTAGATTGAAGTCACCATCGACTATAATTGTATGAGTGGGGTACCTATTTGAAATGAGACTCAAGTTTTCTTTGAACCGTTTAACAACTATTTCTTCTGTGGTGGTTGTGGTGTTGGGGGGGGGGGGGGCGTAAAACCATCCAATTAATAGTTTAGTCCGATTGTCAAGTATAACCTCTACCCATACTATTTCGCAGGCACTATCTACTTCAATTTCAGTAAAAGACAAACTATTTCTGACAGCAATAAATACTCCACTACCAACTGTATTTAATCTATCCTTTCTCAAGGGTGTTAGATCGTTTGAAAAAATTTCTGCTGAACTTCTTTCCGGCTTTAGGCAGCTTTCTGTGCCTATAACTATTTGATCTTCAGCGCTTTCTATTAGGGCTTGGAGCTCTGGTTCTTTCCCAACACAATTACGACAATTTACAACTACAATACCGTCGTTTCTTCTGTGTTTACCTGTCCCCTTTTAGACGGACGCCCTTTCTGTGGTTTCCTGAGACCCTCTAATCTAAGAAACAGTCCACTCCCTTCCACACCGCCCCCACTACCCGTGTAGCCGCCTCCTGTGTATTGTGGACTCCTGACCTATTATGCGGAACTCGGAAACCCACCACCCGATGGCGCAAGTCAAGGAACCTGCAGCCTACATAGTCACAGAACCTCCTGAGCCTCTGATTCAGACCCTCCACTCGGCTCTGCACCGAAAGACCACAGTCGGTTCTGTAGACGATACTGCAGATGGTGAGCTCCACCTTAATCTCGGAAGCAAGACTGGCAGTCCTTACCATTTCCGCTAGCCGCCCGAAACCAAAGAGAATCTCCTCCGATCCAAAGCGACACACGTCATTGGTACCTGCAGTTGGCTGCACCCTGTACTCTTCATAGCATCCGGAAGCACCCTTTCCACATTCTGAATGACTCCCCCCAGTATGCCCAAGGAGTGCACACTGGCTTCCTTCCCCTCCTTGGCAGCCATGTTCCTAACGGGCCCCATTATGCACCTAACGTTGGAGCTCCCAGCTACCAACAAACACACCCTCCGTGAATGCCCAGACCTTGTGGGCCGAGAAGCTTCCTCTAGAACAGGGTGGACGACTCCATCTGGCGCAGAGACTTCGTCAGCCACAGATAACGCCCGAAACCTGTTAGTCAAATGACCAGGGGAAGCCCTACGATCAGCCCCAGGGAAAGTCTATCACTACCTGCCAGACTTTGGGATGATCTCCCTCTCGACCACGGGTGAGGGGTTAACCTCAGTGCAGGCAGTACCGAGGTCGGCCACAGCAGTGGTTCGGTCGGGGGACATGTGGGTCGTGTTCAACATCCCTCGCATCCCCGCGTCCGATCCCCCACAGTAATGTCCCTTGGCAGCAGCCTCAAGCTGTGTGACGGAAGCAAACACCGCCTGGAGCTGTGAGCGAAGGGTGGTCAACTCAGCTCCCATCTGTACACAGCAATCACAGTTCGCATCCATATCTAAACTCGCTGCTGTTTGAAACTCGTAAAGATATGTAATAAACAAATGGTGTACTCGCCTTATTAGCAGCAGGAACTTGTGGTGCTCTCTCACTGACGGTGTAACCGACACTAAGCTGTTCTAAACAAAACAAACAAAAGCCCATATGATACGAGGATCGATACAATGGTCGATAGCAACGGCGGTACTGTACGCTACACTGTTTTTAAAATGTAAGGTTGCTCCTAGGAAGCATACAAATGGTTCAAATGGCTCTGAGCACTATGGGACTCAACTGCTGAGGTCATTAGTCCCCTAGAACTTAGAACTAGTTAAACCTAACTAACCTAAGGACATCACACACATCCATGCCCGAGGCAGGATTCGAACCTGCGACCGTAGCGGTCTCACGGTTCCAGACTGCAGCGTCAGAACCGCGCGGCCACTTCGGCCGGCCCAGGAAGCATAGAAACACGCGAGAAATATACTAATAACTACAAAGATAACTGAAAAGAAGTCACTCCTGTTTGAAGCTCGTAAAAATGTGTAATAAACAAACGGTGTACTCGCCTTACTAGCAGCAGGAACTTGCGGTGCTCTCTCACTAACCGTCTAACCGACACTAAGCTGTTCTGAGCAAAACACACAAAAGCCTGCACGCTACGAGGATCGATACAATGGTCGATAGCAACGGCGGTACTGTACACTACACTATTTTAAAACGAAAGGTTGTTCCTAGGAAGCACTCAAACGCGCAAGAAATTATAAAATTATACTAGTAACTTCAAAGGCAACCTTGAAGAAGTCGCTCCAGTTTGAAGCTCGTCAAGATACGTAATAAACAAACAAACCGTGTACTCACCCTATTGGCAGCAGGAATTCGCGGTGCTCTCGCACTGACAGTCTAACCGACCCCTAATATATTTTACTTCCTTCTCTAGTCGATCAGTTGAAGTATCTGTTACTGTAGGTTTCATCGGAGTTACCTTCTTTGTATTTATGTTGGTTGTTCCGACATCAGTGACATCAGTGATTGCTTTTTTTGGAGATGTCCTCTCCTTCTCGAATGAACTGCCTACTGTTGTGTTCCCTACCGTAATATCCTCATCTTTAGAGAACGTCAGACGCGTCTCGTCAGTCCTCAGTACTTAAGTATCTCATTTCTTTTCACGTTCTTCGCACGATTCTCTTAAACTCTATTCTATTCTTCATCTTTACTAAATTCCTCACACACAAAGAAAGAAAATATGTTATGTGGACATGTGTCCGGAAGCGCTTACTTTCCGTGTTAGAGCTCATTTTATTACTTCTCTTCAAATCACATTAATCATGGAATGGAAACACACACCAACAGATTGTACCAGCGTGACTAAACACTTTGTTACAGGAATTGTTCAAAATGCCCTCCGTTAGCGAGGATGCATGCATCCACCCTCCGTCGCATGGAATCCCTGATTCGCTGATGCAGCCCTGGAGAATGGCGTATTGTATCACAGCCGTCCACAATACGAGCATGAAGAGTCTCTACATTTGGTACCGGGGTTGCGTAGATAAGAGGTTTCAAATGCCCCCATAAATGAAAGTCAAGAGGGTGGAGGTCTGGAGAGCGTGGAGGCTATGGAATTGCTCCGCCTCTACCAATCCATCGGTCACTGAATCTGTTGTTGAGAAGCTTACGACCACTTCGACTGAAATGTGCAGGAGCTCCATCGTGCATGAACCACATGTTGTGTCGTACTTGTAAAGGCACATGTTCTAGCAACACAGGTAGAGTACCCGTATGAAATCATGATAACGTGCTCCATTGAGCGTAGATACTGACGAAACTAAAATGAGCTCTAACATGGAAATTAAGCGTTTCCGGACACATGTCCACATAACATCTTTTCTTTATTTGTGTGTGAGGAATGTTTCCTGAAAGTTTGGCCTTCCTTTTTGTAACACCCTGTATATCAGTGAGATCACTGTAAACTGCATGTCAATTGCTGCTACTTCCAGACAGTTATCTGATTCCTCATGGTTCATAAAGATGTAAATTCCAAACAGTTGTTTTTACATTGGATTTAGGTATTTCCTCTTTGCGTTAAATTGCCGGGAACGCTTATTTTGAGATTACTGTTCCTCCGTTCACTCGTATTAAGCATCTGTTTCCTTTAACTATAGATTTAATTCTGAGAAAGTTTCACTTTGGCTACTCGAAGAAAGTGCAGATAGTGATGTCGGTGTACACATATCCGATGGGGTAAGTGGGATCGATACCACGTCACAGTCATCATAATAATAACCAGTGCTATTGTCCACTCTCTTTTGAAACCAAGACAAAAATAATCTTCTCACAAAGTAAGAAGAGGTGATACCAAAATTTATGCAAAACACAGTAAGAACCAAGGAACTTTTCTGTGTTTGATATTAATACGCAAAGAAAATACTTTTTCTGAGAAGCGTATAATTCATGTCTCCCTGTCATATCATAGCACATATTTTAATGTGAAGCGACAAAATAAACGTTTTAGGGTTCATAAGCCCTGCCCACAACTTCCGTCTCACACGCCTTGACCATACTTGCTAGCAGGGTCCTACTTTACTTGGGATCGAGAGACGCAGGCCGGGCCTTATACACTGAAGCGCCAAAGAAACTTGTGTAGGCATGCGTATTCAAATACAAAGATATACAAACAGGCAGAATAAAGCGCTGCGGTCGGCAACGCCTATGTAAGACAACAAGTGTCTGGCGCAGTTGTTAGATCGGTAACTTCTTATACAATGGCAGGATGTCAAGATTTAAGTGCGTTTGAACGCGTCGCACGAGCATCTCAGAGGCAGCGATGAAATGGGGATTTTCCTGTGCCACTATTTCGATAGTGTACCGTGAATATTAGGAATCCGGTAAAACATCAAATCTCCGACATCGCTGCGCCCGGAAAAAGAGCCTGCAAGAGCGAGACCAACGACGACTGAAGAGAATCGTTCATCGTGACAGAAGTGCAACCCATCCGCAAACTGCTGCAGATTTCAGTGCCGGGACATCAACAAGTATCGTCGTGCGAACCATTCAACGAAACGTCATCGATATCGGCTTCCGCAGCCGGAGGCCCATTCGTGTACCCTTAATGACTGCACGACGCAAAGCTTTACGCCTCGCTTGGATCCGTAGACATTGGACTGTTGATGAGTGGAGACGTGTTGTCTGGTCGGACGAGTCTCGTTTCAAATTGTATCCAGCGGATGCACGTGTTCGAGTATGGAGACAACCTCATGAATCCAAAGACCGTGCTTGTCAGCAGGAGACTGTTCGAGCTGGTGGGGGCTTCGTAATGGTGTGAGGCGTGTGCAGTTGGAGTGATATGGGATCCCTGATACGTCGAGATATGACTCTGACGGGTGACACGTACGTAAGCATCCCGTCTGAAGCCAACATCCATTCCTGTACACTGTGCGGTCCGATGGAGTTCGATAATTCCAGCAGGACAATGCGACACCCAACAACCCAGAATTGCTACAGAGTGGCTCCAGGAACACTTTTCTAATTTTAAACACTTCCGCTCGCCACAAAACTCCCCAAACATGAACATTTTTGAGCATATATGTCATGCCTTGCAAAATGCTGTTCAGAAGAGATCTTAATCCCCTCGTACTCTTACGGATTTATGGACAGCCCTAAGGATTCATTGTGTCAGTTACCTCCACCACTACTTCAGACATTGGTCGAGTGCATGTCACGTCATGCTGCGGCATTTCTGCGTGCTCGCGGGGGCCCTACATAATATTAGGTATGTGTACCAGTTTCTTTGGCTCTTCAGTGTATGACGTCAGGTCTTTATCATATTCACGATCGGAAGCGTCATAAAAATCAACAGTCTCTTTCCTTTCATGCATTACCATCGCTCACAGATTCTTATTGATGGAATTGAGGACTCCATGTTTTCAGAAGGATCAGCGTTATTTTATGTTAATAATTATGTTCAGGGGAACATGTAGGAAAGAAGATTAGCCCCTACAGTAATGAATATGCAATGAATATAATTTTGTGTGAGTGCATTCAGCACTGATTGACAGTTGCCGCAACCCTTTACAGAATAGACGCTACAGGGAACTCCATTATCAGAGCATTCCAGAAAGGAGATGTTTTTTGATGGTGCTAAATCGTGTCAAATACATGCTATCCCGAGTGTAGTTAGTTAAGTAATCAATTTTCTGCAATGTTGCTTCTACCGTTCTGATATATATACATATACATACATCATTGCAGAAAATTGATATATATATATATATATATATACTGACCATTAGTTTTTTGAACATTTATTCAAATAACTAATGCTCAGTATGTATCTGAGCAAACTGATTATTTTTGACACGTTTTAGTGCCACCACAAGACGATGATTAAAATAAGGATGCCGTTAAAACCCCATTACGCAGACAGCAAAATAATTGTTCGCAAATCATTTATATTTTGTCAGGAAACAGGTACATAGAATATCCCACCCGAAAAATGTTTGGCCACTCAGTGACAGTCGAAGGACTTCCAGGATTGTAATTACTTTATCCTAATTAGTTCACTAAATATTTACTTCCAATTTTGGTGAAATTTTATGAGCAATTTAACTGCAGGAGTATTACTTAACGGGGAAATTAAAATATAACTCGTCAATTACTTCACTTCTGTCTTCATAAATTGTTGCCACGCCTACGAAGTTTACGAACCAGGGTTCTGTGAATAATTACGTCTAAAAAATGGTTCAAATGGCTCTGAGCACTATGGGACTTAACAGCTGAGGTCATCAGTCCCCTAGAACTTAGAACTACTTAAACCCAACTAACCTAAGGACATCACACATCCATGCCCGAGACAGGATTCGAACCTGCGACCGTAGTTAATTGCGTCTAAATCAATGTCAGTGCAATAGTGTTATATAACAATACAGCTCCGCCAGAGTTCCACAAAAGCTAGTGAAGTTGTAAGGCTAAATCTGAAGTGAACAACTGACATATAATAAGTATATCACAAGATACCGCACCACAATGACTGCTGCCAAACTGTTTCCCACACAGGCTATAGAGTCAGTCATAAAGAGACACCGTTCCACGCCAGCAGAAAGCACCAATGGAAGATGACAGCTGGCCGCCCCATCCACCAAATATTCCAGTAGCCACTTCAGCAGCAAACAGCGAACAAAACAGTTCAATGTTAAGTTAGATTAAGGTAATTTATCTTTATGTAGTAGTTTTCTGTAGCACAAGCACCTGATGATAAGAAAACCATGCTTCAAATGTGTTGCAGTATCTTAAATTAAACGTAAAATAAATAATTAAGCTGTTTCTCTCTGCCTTAGTCTGTACTGTACCATTGAGAGAATGTCAAAATTCTTGGTTCCTACGTAGCTGAGGGCTACAAAAACTCTGGCCATGTGTACAAATACAGCTGGAATAATTTCCTCCTCCTCCTCTTGCTTAGTCCTAGACAACCCTTAAGTTCTTATTGCAGTGCTGTGCAGATTAAAAAGCGGTCGTCAGATGACTGAAGAAGTATGCCAAACTTCGCTAATTATTATTTATTAATTCATAGGAGTTTTTCTGTCGCTTATTTTCACAATTTTTCCAAAATTGGATCTGAAATATTGGGTTCTAAATGCATAATAATAGTATTTACTCGAAGCATTTCTCTTCAGAGCAAGGGCAGAATATCCGAGCAGAAAAGGTGATAAGAATCAGGTTAATTTAGGTATAATTCTGCATACAATGTTAAAATTTGTGAGATATCCACAGTGGATGCGCCAGGTGGGAGAGGGAGTGGGCGGGAACTATGGTGTAGTGGACCATAACACTTATTTATCACCTCGGTAACAAGGTGACAGTCCACTCCTGAGACGGAAATTAAGCTATTGGCACAAAGATAAAATATGGTCGCAAGTAGGGAAAGGTCTAACATTTGCGACACATTATTCGCTTTGGGTTTAGTAAACGAGTGAAGGCAGCTGAGTCAATTCTGAACGTTTGTACTATGTGTGGTGCGAGTGCTTTTGGGGAAACATACCAGAGAAAGATCTTTTACTTCCAGAATTTCTTTCTGGCATGAATGATTTTGTGCATTCAGACAGCCTCGATAACAGACGCATGTGATGAAGTGCGACATTTGCAATCAGTAGGCAAGATTCAGAAGTCAGGAGCTGTAGTACTGCACGCACCAATTTAAAACAACGAAAGTCGCAGAGGTGACAATTAATGCATTTTTGCTTGATCGTCATCAGTTGGTTTACTGACAATTCCGATACAATATTCCTTCTGGTGACTGGTTACGAAGTCTTTATATTATCTTTATAATAACTCACACTTGAACAACGCTTGAAAGTTCCATGCACGCAAATATCAAATCGTCACTGCAAGATAAATACTAGAACTTCAAATAAGAAAATGATCGTTGACTGACACGCTCAAAGCGCCTCACCACCTGGTCGGAGGCCTCTGACGTTAGCGGCGGTCGGCGTATAGCCTGTAGCCGGCGAGGAAACTCTCGAGCGCAAACTGCTCTGATTTTGACTGATCTTGACGCAGGCATGAGCTGTTTTGTGGAAATGTTTCTGGGACTTATTGGTATTGCAGCTGGATTAGAAAATGAAACGAATTACGTTTTAGGTTGCATCAGACATAAATTTACCACAGATCCGTTGTGGGATTTTTTTTTTAAAAAAAAAAAAGAGTAGGAAATGGAACGGACTCGTAAGCTTACTATCTCTATACCAAGAGCAGGTACATTTCTGTAAAAGCTCGAGAAGGCCTCCAGAACTTCCACCACAACGTCTGCATCCTGGAGTATTGCCAGATCGTGCATATGGCCAGACGTAGAATTCTGAAAAATGGCCAGGAATGTCGGCCGCCATAAGTGAACGACTCGGACATCGTCTCTGCGGCGGCTACGTCTTATGCCTAATACTGTACTTTCTATCCATTTCGATGAGATATTCTGAATGCTTCAATTTAAAATGTGACACTGAGGAAACAAAATTCATTGTTTGAACCCAGATTTGACGTCTGACGCCTAAGCTGCACTTGCTCTCTACTGTCACATTCCGAGTAATATACATGACGAAACATGGACAGAATGAAAAAAGGTACATCGCAGCAATTGGCTTACGCGACAACATGCTCGATTTCCAATACATTCGTCGATATACAAGTCGGTTGGGTTCTTGCTGAAGATATTCTGCGATTTATACGTTTTTTTCTAATTTCCTTGATTCGATTTGCAAACGGTTAGAACAAAGTTGAGTGACTATATCATAAGACAATCTCTGCACCATAAGCCGTCTCACATTCCATACATTGTAGAACTGAGCGCCAGTGTTTGTTTCGGAAATACCGAGCTACTTCACAAGAATTGGCTGAGAAAAGGCCCCAAGACACCATTAATGACAGTAATTTGTGTGTTGTTTTTCGTTTAGGGAATCATCACCCGAGACAAACTTTATAGAAACAATGAAAATATTGAGGTAAACCTGCAAACGAAAAACCTACTGAATAGCAGAATTGCACCTTTTCCCACGTCTTCCTTTTTGTATCTGCATCAGAAGAGATTCATTTTCCTGGGAAATATACATTTTGATTATTTCGTGATGTAGTAAATCATTTCACAACTGTGATGGAAACAAACAGCTTTCTTTCAGTACATCAAACATTCGTCGTAAGACTTATGCGGTAAATGTATAATTCAACTACATTTTCTGAAACACTTCAGTAGTGATGATAAAATATATACTTCAAGGATTCTCAAGCCATTTTCTGCTCGAGAAGTTGCCACAGGAGTAATTTCGCGATCTTTGCGTCGAAATATTATGACACATGTCTTAGCAGCTACTGCGGTCTCACTCTCTCCCAACAAGCAGATCTGATACAACCTAGCAAGATACCTACTGCGTCACTTTCAGTTGGAGTATGTTCTTCATAACGCCATTCATGGAGTTCGAAGTCAGATGGAGTGTCTGAATTTCAGCAGAACACTACACCGCTTTCACTCGTTATATAATATTTTTTCATGCAAATGGTGTGACATTACCCGACTACAATTTACAATTTCGTAAGTGTAATGTACGCGATTGCTTAAATGGCGTAGTGATAACGGCGGCTAGTTTTTATTTTGCAGGTAGTAGGTTCGAATATTGTCACTCCCATGGAAATTGATTCGCTGTACCAGCCATTATTTTAGGACGACAGCAAGAGTTATTAAGTAATCATAATTTTAAAGTATTCGCAAGTTCATAACAGAGTGTGAAGTGGACTAAAACGCTCGACCTCATTCACACCGCGAGTCGTGCGCCACTCTTTCTCTTTATGTATTGTTATTTCTGCCTTGCATTAAAAAGAAAGTCATATTTCCCTGTGATCTCATATGTACTGGCATCCTGCCTGCATGTAAATAAAGGGAACACAAATTAATGTGATGCTTTTTCTCGGCATAAGGAAATTAAATACTTTCTCTTTCATGCCTTCATCGGCAACCATGCACCATCTACCAGAAAACAGTTTCACGTTTGTGTTAGTCTTTTTGATAAATTGTCGTAAGAGAATTTTAAAGCTAGTTTTTATGTATAATCTGCTCCTCTTTAAACAAAGAAAATACAAACGAATTTACCTCTTCTTCTAAGGAAAGCGGAAAGTTCATTTATCACAAACAAAATTTTCTCACTAACAGCACAATACTTCAATACACCCCGACCATGCCCACCGCCACCCCCAGGTGCCGTCATGTGTTTTTCCAGCCTGCATCTTGGCCCTTGCCTCCTCCCCCTCCCCACCCTCCCCCACACCTCTCTCCTTCCTCCAACCTACCCTGCTGGCGGTAATTTCAAATTTTGGCGGGAATTTCAATTTTTGGCGGGTATTTAGAATTTTAGTAACAATTTCTTTGTTCAGGGCTGTGCTGACATCCCACCGCACTCCCGACCCACGAATTGGCAGGGAATTAAAAATGGCAGTACCTTTTCTGGGACTCTAAGGCTGGCCTTTCTGTTTGGAAAGCCGAAGTGCACCCACCTAACACAATTATATCACCTCAGGGACTTGGAATTGATGGTAAATTAAAAATGGCGGTGCCCTTTCTGGGACTTGAAACCTGGTTCTGCTGGATGGAGAGCCATGGGCGTACCCAGCGAGGGGCAGGGGGGGGGGGGGGGGAGGGCAGCTGCCCCCCCCCCCCCCCTAGAAGATAATCGCAGTTTTTCACTAGTTTATTGTTTTATTTAATAAGAATTGCTGCACTGATCCTGGGTACGCCCTTGTGGAGAGCCCTAGTGCACTTTATTTCTTTTGGTCAGGAAAATGAAGTAAAGATAGATCCTAACTATGTAATTAATCATCAAGATGGGGCCTAATTACACAACTACATGTGTAGCGCTACACAAGGACGAACTCGCAACTGACGATACCATACAACTGGTGTTATCCTACTAGGAAAAAATTTCTCAATACCACTCCAAATTAGTGGCAGACACACTCAAATTCTACCCTTCACCTACAAGCTGGCGGGAAAAAGCCAGGGGTGTAAGGTACCATTTTTATTCTTTTTGGCTGGTCAAGTGACAAGATGCTGGAGGTGGAAAGAGAGGAGTCTGAAAAGTGTATTACCTGCAAGCATACAGTGTCTATCATTGTTTGACGTCAGAGTTCGCTACAGACGCCTGCTCAAAAACAACCGTGCGTCCCAGGTAACCAAAGCCAATAAACCCTACGACAACTGATGGAAAAATGCATCACAGTTCTAATTACACTTCAAAATTGTCGTGAAAAAGTCAGCACTCATAATTAATGGGTTATAATGCAACACATGAACTACGCCATACTATAAAATCTGCGGAGGGGCAGTACCTGAATGTGCGTTCTCATCGATAGACGCTAACAAACTGACGAAAATCAATGCCCTCTTACCTCCCCTCATGCCTCCCCACCCTCCCTCTCTCTATTCATCTATTTACGGGGAGGACACAGGCTTTTACAAAGGGCGAAGCTGCTCCAACGTGTTGTGCGTGGTCGATAACCGCCTTGAAGTGACGTCCTTCGCCAATACAAAAGCGTGTATAGTCAACTACACAGTAGGAGATAAAAGGATGGCCGCTCCAAGTGCAACTTCCTTGTCTAAAATTTAGCGACACAGCCCCCACACTCCACGGCTGTGTTTGGTGGCCACCCACAATTGACACACCCCACCCCCTCACTCCCAGCAGCCCGCCATTCGGCGATGGAGACCAGTTGTATTTATCGTCAATGTAATCATTTCTTGCAATCTGTTAAACATATTTCTCGGAAAGGCTGGACCCTCTGGAACAACAACGAAGTTTTGCAAGTTTTTTTCGCAGTTTTACGTATTTCTTCGTATTTCCCTCAATTTTACATATTTCCCATCGATCTGTCATAATTGTACCAGGTTTTCTTCGATTTTTATGGATTTTATGGCTTTTTCATATTTTTTAATATTCTACCGTAGTTGTATGTTCAGATTGCAGGCATGCCCATGCGTTGTTTGATTTAATACGAGGATATTTACCTGTCCTATATACATGGCTTTTAAAAAACTCTTAGAATTTCCCCCTCCCCGATGGTCTACATGGAAGCCTAGAAAGGTCATAAAAAGTATAGTAACACTCGCCTCATACCTTGATGAGTCTCAGAGACTGGTGCAGATTGAAACTCGTAGTCTGGAAACAAATCAGTGTACTACTACGGAACATCAGAGAGCTTGTCTGCAGACTCAAGTAGCCGCGCACTTGACGGAAACTGAGAGTCGGACACAGTGTTCACGTTCATCTGAGTTACTGTCTACCGTGCAGGGATCTGCAACAGGGGGTTGTCATGTGTACAGAAGTGATTTCTGATGCTGCTGTGATATTCTTTTTCGTCATAAGTATGTACTGTTATCGCTTACCAAATGAGCTTCGCCACTTTTGTTTACATCACCCAACTCTGATAGGCCTGCGCAACCAAGTCAGGACATCTGCAAACCAATAAACCCGACCCCGTCCTCACTCTTGGGGATCCGTAATGCAGTATGTACATCTACACCCACCTAATGGCGTGTGCTCCAACAATGCTCCACTCGCGAATAGTGGGTGTAAAGAATGATTGTCGGTAAGCCTCTGTATTAGCTCTAATTTCTAGAATTTTCTCCTCGAGGTCAAAAGGTGAGATGTGTAGGGGGGGGGGGCGGTTATGTAATACGTTGTCCGACTCCTCCTGAAAAGTGCTGTCCCGAAATTTCAATAGTAAATCTCTCAGTAATGCACAAGGTCTTACTTGTAACGTCTGCGAGTGGAGTTCGTTTAGCATCTCCGTAACGCTCTATCGCCATCTAAACGATCCCATGACGAAACGCGCCTCTTTTCGTTGGATCTTCTCCATCTCTCCTATCAGTCCGACCTGATAGGGATCTCAGATACACGGACAACACTGAAGGATCGGGTGAACAAACACATTGTAAGCCACTTCTTTCGCGGATGAGTTACATATCCTTAAGATTCTTTCGATGAGACTGGCATCTGCTTTTCTCACTATCTGCTTGATGTGGCCATTCCACTTAGGTCGCTCTGGATGGTTAGGCCTAGATACTTTACTGCAGACACTGTCTTCAGCTTTTTTTCATCAATAGCGTAGCCGTACAGTAGACGATATCTTTTCCTATGTATGCGCAATATATTACATTTATTTACGTTCAGGGTCAACTGCCAGAGACTGCACCCTTCATCAATTCTCTGCAGGTCGTTCTGCAAAATCTTCTGCCGTTGCTAAGTTGGTATAGACAACTGCACCACCTGCGAATAGCCTTAAAGAGCATCCGACGTTTTCAACTAGATCATTTATATATATACAGGGTGTCCAAAAAGGCTTTCCCTGATTACGTAAATTGATAACTCAGGCTAGAAGTAAGATACAAATATGAAACTTGTGTCGAATTGTTTACAACTATCAAACTTTTTTTTCTGTTTTAGGTTCGCAGTACGTAAGTAGTGGATGAGGTGCATTGCCCAAGAAGCCGTGTTAACCAATCAGGAGAAGGCGCAGTGTGTCCTGTGGTACCTTGAGACACTATCACCAACCACAGTGCAGAGACACTTCCAGACTACATCTGGAAGGAATCCACCTGATGTCAACAGCATTAAAGCCTGGTATGAGAGGTTCAAGAACACAGGATCGGTTGATGACCTTCCGACGTCTGGTCGACCAAGAACCTCAGCAGACAGGGGGGACGCTGTAAGGCAGTCTTTTCTGCGAAGTCCGAATAAATCGGTGCGCAGGGCCTCACGTGACTTACAGATGCCAAAAAGCTCTCTCCAAGACATTTTACACAAACGTTTATTGTTTCGTGCATACAAAGTGCAAATCGTTCAGGCCTTGTTCTAAAATGGTTCAAATGGCTCTGAGCACTATGCGACTTAACTTCTGAGGTCATCAGTCGCCTAGAACTTAGAACTAATTAAACCTAACTAACCTAAGGACATCACACACATCCATGCCCGAGGCAGGATTCGAACCTGCGACCGTAGCGGTCGCTCGGCTCCAGACTGTAGCGCCTAGAACCGCACGGCCACTCCGGCCGGCCAGGCCTTGTTGCTCAATGACAGTACACGTCGATATGACTTTGCGGTCGAAATGCTATCACGTATTGAGAACGATGATGGTTGTCTCAGACGAATTGCTTTTTCGGACGAAGCGAACTTTTTTGTCAGTGGAGTAGTGAATCGCCATAATGTGCGCATTTGGGGTTCACAAACCCCTGGCGAGGTCATGGAGTGCACCAGAGGCAGTCCAAAGGCGAATGTTTGGTGCGCGCTATTGCACGATCGACTTATCGGGCCATTCTTCATCGCTGAGGCTACCATCACATCTGCAGTGTATCTGGACATGTTGCAACTGTGTGCTTATCCTCAGCTGCTTCAGTATTACCCCGATGTCTTGTTTCAGCAAGACGGTGCACCACCTCACTGGGTTTTGGACGTCCGTGCCTATCTCGATATGACCTTTCCTGGGCGATGGATTGGTCTTGATGGGCCAACGGTTTGGCCTCCACGCTCTCCTGGCATAACCCCATTAGACTTATTTTTATGGGGTTATGGTCTACCGAACATGTGTACCAGATCTTGAAACCCTGCGCCAACGGATAACCACGGTCGTTGAATCGATCCCTCTAGTGATGTTGGCTAATGTGTGAACGGAAATTGAATATCGCCTAGATGTGCTACGTGCTTCCAAGGGTGCTCATGTGGAAGTTTACTGATTTGTGAAAAAAAACTTTGATAGTTTGTAAACAATTATACACCAGTTTCATATTTGTATCTTACTTCTAGCCTGAGTTATCAATTATGTAATCAGGGAAAGACTTTTCGGGCACCCTGTATATTGAAAACAGCAAGGGTTCTATCACACTTCCCTGTGGTACTCCGGATGTTACCTTTACATCCGTCGATTTTGTTCTGTTAAGAGCGATGTGTTGAGTTCTATCTGCAACAGAGTCTTGAATCCAATCACAAGCCAGAAGAGAATGGAATCTTTCTCTCCCTATCTGAAAACATTGACAGATGTGGGAATCGAACCCAGACCACAGATATATGAACGTATCATCAGCCCAACAGACCACCAAATCCTCTTCTGAGTGGTTCATTTTTCTATCATAACGCCGTTGTACCACACTGGCTGAGAATTCTGACACACAGGCTCCCTGTATCAATTTGCAGCATGTTAGTAAATTCATTTACTTGGTTGACCGAATCACCATGAACTAGCTGCCTCGGCTACCCAGTGCATGCATTCAACTTTATTTTGTAATCACCAAAATAAAATCACGCAACTGCCACCAACACAGAACTGCCAACAGTGTAGGATGCAGAAATTTAAATAGGAAGTGTTCCTTTCCACTTGAGCTACTCTATTGCGCTATCTGTTTGTTGAAAACGTAGTGCAGTGCAAACGAAAAGGCATAACTGTTTGTCTCTCATAAGTATTGACCTTACGATATGCATTATCCCACAGCGCCGTGGAATGCAGAATTTCTGGAGGACTTGTTGTGACTTCTGGAGGTGTTACAGCTACGTGTCAGCTAGTGGCGTAACGGTAAGTATCGCTCATGGTAAATAAGGTGTCACGAGTTCGAGTACATTCGCTGCTATACTTTTTAAAACGCAGTTCTGCTGTCTGCTAAAATTATCAATCAACTGGAACTTGTAACATAATTTCCTTCAGTTCTCAAGCCAAAATAGTCGTATGTGGAAAAAGGGGTAACTTCTGCGACATTTTGTTCGTTTCAGGTTTAATAGACAGCCAGACAGTAGATGCATCTCGAAACTTTTGTATTATGTATGGGTAGAGAGCATGGTGCCAAAATACGTCGGAAAAGTATTTTCTACATTAGCTGTCGTCTGGTAGTGCCATTTTATTCTTCTTCAAACTTTGTTTGACAGCTTTAACTCAGAACAAGTTTTCTACTTGCATGTAATCAATAAACTGCATGTGCATTTTCAGACTGTTATAGATAACATCAGAGAATTCGCATGTATCGTTGATGAATAATTTCTCTCTCCTGCTTGCTATTGTTTTAACAACATTAAAGGAAACCTTACGAAAATTGTGAACTGTATTATAAAAAATGAAATAAAACTACCCACGATAATCTTACGTCGAAAGTCTGTTTTAATAAAATTGAGTATCTGTACACAAGCGTGCCTCTGTCGTCACGAATTGGTAAAATACTACTCACTTAGATGTGCATTGGGTCTGTGTATAATTGGTATGCTGTGTCATACTCAAGAGGTATGCAAATGTGGCATTTCATAAATAAAGTTATGTATTCCTAGAAACCCAAAATTTGCTTGTCAGCAGCGGAAAGAGGCGTTACCTGTTGTGCAGCATTGTAAGTTTTTCACCATTGCACTATGAGCCGAAAGTATTTTCTTGCGATTTCTTTATCGATGTTTGATCCGACTGCTTATAGCTCTTTCACAGAAGGGATAAAAACGCTACACTCAGTGAGACTGGAACTGCGAACCATAACAGACGCCCCTTCACAGGTCAGCACGTTACCTCAGGGCTGGCGGAGAAGCATGTGCCTTAGCTTCCTCTTACGAGACCAATAGTAGCTAGAACTCGTAAACCGCTATTTGAAGGACGAGATTAGTTGCGATTTCCACGTGCACCGACTTTCCTGGGCTGAAAACCGTAAATTTACAATCTTTTGTTACACCTCAAGCGATAATAACTCAGATTAGTCAATGGAAATGACAGGTAAAATGCACACCAGGAAGTAACTCGTCGATCACAGAGTTGCCAAACATACATTGCCTTGTTGCCAAATCTCAGTTACAATACCAGCAGGAAGAAGACGAACCGATGTGATCTTACAGCGGGCTGGGAAGTGGCCATAGCTGGTGTCTCCAAGTCGCGGCTGCTACGGCCTGGAATACGTAATGCGCCTGATTCGCATTTCTGTAACTAGGTTTAGGGACTGGAGCGTAGTTACTAATAATACTCAGAACTGACTGCAAACTAAGCATCATAAATCAGTAAGTCTCATAGTTGTTTTTATATTTCTTTCGTAAGTTTACTCAAAACTAAGAAACTCATTCACAGAACTTTTCGTGCCTCCCCGATAGTAGAGCACAACAAACAAATACAAATATAAAAAAATGAATGTGTGTGTGTGTGTGTGTGTGTGTGTGTGTGTGTGTGTGTGTGACAGAGAGAGAGAGAGAGAGAGAGAGAGAGAGATAAAAATCAAAAAGAATGAGAGAGAGAGACAGAGTAAAAAATTGTATTGAAATTGAATCATGGTATGTAAAGAAATCTTTCATTAAAATGACACGTTCCACGTCATTTCGAAATATCGTATACGATTAATGTAATGTAATCTAATCTAATCATATCATATTGACGACTAGCCATGAAGAGTCATGAATTACCGAAGTTTTTCCCGATACCAGTATCCAAATCTAAACTTGAAAATAAAAGACGAAGGTTACAAAAACCTTCGTCTTCGGGACTTCTATCAAGACCCTTTCGTCCCTGTTAACTAACCACGAAAGATGTCTGATACACCTCTATTCTGAAGTAACAAAGTGTGCATGCATTTAAAGATGAAGTGCATGACGTGAAGTTGTGTGACGGAGATACGAACTCAACACATAATTGGATTGTTAACTAAGTAAAATCAAATGTGACGTATCGGATTTTCTTACCAGCTGGTAGGTGTTTGATTCTAAAATAAGGATACAAACGTTTGTACCTAGGCCACAATCGAACTGCACACCTACCGTGCATCCACGAATAAAGCTTAAGTATCAGTTGCTTACTCACCAATAGTAAGATGTGTGCGTGTTTGACCAGAAATAACGACACCTATTGCGATTGTTGGCAACACATGATCAGACATTAAAAATGCACGTTAATTTTCACTAACAGGCCGGCGTGCACGTGATAGGGCTTGAAATGAAATTATGAATATTTTTGTACTGGATCAGGATTCGGACCCATATACTTACCTTTGGAGGAAACCTTGAGAAGACTGCAGTCTTGAGAAAAGGAACGAAATGATTGAACTATACTGATCCGAGAGATTCAGATCCTCGAAAGAGGAGATACGAACTCGAATCACAGTCCAGCACCAAATTTTTCAACGTCTCTATTTCAATCAAGTACAAGTAAAGTAAGAGCCCTGTTCCTTTAAATGGCTATCGGTTCATCAAATAAAATAAAATTTTCTAATGTAAGTAAGTTTTCTGGCGACTGTATTTCTGTTTACCATGACTTCCTCTATGTCATTTCCCAACTGCCCAGTTGGTAATGAAGGAACGTGATGTTTAACTCGGATTCTGGATTATAACGTCCTACTCGTGATGTCACCAGGGGTAAAGTAAATCTGTTTGTGCCTCTTAAAAGTGGATGCCTGAACCTATGCATTGCATCTGTGATAGTTCGTTCCGCCAGACCATTGTGGCCACATTTCCCAGCCCCAGGAGTGTGCTGTAATAGGTGATGTGCTTAGCTTACAAAATTAGTCACGGTGGAAAAAACGCGAGACTATTAAATGATTAAGTAGAAGCAAGCTTCTGAAGCGGAGATTATGCTATTCTCATGTCAGCAGGATGTAAAGACTCTTCTAGGCATCATAGGCTCGATGTGAAGCCATTTTGAAATTTTCACAAATTCAGCAAATTTCTTAGTTCGAGAAAATCCACTGGGAAGTGTGAAGTTACCGGTTAATTCGATTATTACCGTAATTATTACTATCATTTTCTTGATACTGCTGCTGGAACACTGTACTTGATGCCTTTTGGTCACTATAGAAGTAGTTTCCCATGAACAGGTTCTTTCCCTGTCTACGGAATCCTTTTCATGTTAATATCAAACATCAGTAATAACTCGTAGATTACATTAAAACTAAAGTAATTGATGAAGACGTTACTTGATAACAAAAAGGCGCTGCCCTTCTTCATTTACTTGGGCCTAGAACTGGCTATCGAGTACTGCCAAACCAAAAAGCAAGAGTTCTTACTGCCTTCCGATATACGTCGCTGTCAGTTCTTCCATACGATTTGGTGGACATGACCAGTTTGAAGTTGTGAATGACACAATGTTTTAGAAAATCATTTGTTTTCCTTTGCAATAAACAGAAAGATTTTCATTCTAAGCTGTCCAAGTACAAAATTTTCGCAATATTAGTTCAAATTTAATATTCGCTTCTATAATGTAGGAAAGTATTTCACAGTTGCAAAACTCGCATCCGACTCATTGACCTTACACTTAGTCGCTGACCATAAATTCTAGCTCAGAGTGACACCAGATTAAATAACCTAATCTAGCGAAGGCTGTTTGCCAGTGCTCTTTCTCACCGGAAAATACACATTTCATTCATTGGATTCCATAAGTACACTGTAACAGTAATTTCTGTGTGTATGCAATGCATACGGATTAGTGTTCATCTGAGATGAAGTGCTCTTTGTTTAAGTAGCCCTAACAAGGCTGTTAAGCCATGGTGGATCTTTCCCATCCCTTACTCGGAACATATTTGTCTAGGGCATATTGAACGATGCCTTTGAATTTTTTCCATTTGTTCTCCTCATCTTCGCCCTCATCACTAAATATTTGATGCTGAGATATACTGAAATTTGTATCCTGTCACCTTGGGTGGTATAGTTGTGTTGAGTTGGGGGGGGGGGGGTGGGGTGCACTTGGGCTTTCCATCCAGAAGGACCAACGTTAGAATCTCTGAAAGGGTATCGCCACTTTTAATTTCCCGCCAATTCCTGGGTGGGGGATGGAGTGGGACGTCACCAAATTTCTGGGACAAAGTAAATCCCACCAAAATTCGAAATTCACGCCAATAAGGTAGGTTGGAGTGGGGGCGGAGTGTGGTGGAGGGTGGTGAGGGGTGGGAAGAGGCTGGGGACCACGTGCAGGCTGAGAAAAACAGAAGGCGTTTTCTGGGGGTTGGGGTGGGCGTTGTCGGGGGTGGGGGTGGGCGTGGTCAGGGGGGTAATTAAATGACAGTTTAATTAATTTGAAATCAATTTGATATCAAAATTGCAAAGGGAACCCCATCACCCTGCTACTTAGGTGCTGTATGGGGCTGAAGTGAGCACCTTTGGGAGACGAGTACAACAGCTCAACGTCCCCCTTTATGTGAAGCCAGCGTTTTACACAGTTGGCCGCGTGGACAGAAGAACAGTCTTGGAAGGTCATTCTGCCTGGAAAATATCTCTGACGAACAGAAGGAAGCATTAGTTCTCCCATATTTCGCAGTAGTAATGACTGGAAAAACGGATGGTCCAGTTACCTCAGAATGACGTATCCACCTGCTGATATCCTTACTCAAACTGTGATAGCAGTTCGGCCACAGCTTTTCCTCTGATGGACGTTCACTTTCGAATCTCGCTCCAGTTGGTCAATTTATGTGGACTGAATTGTTCTGTGCAGTATAAAACACGGCCTCGACCGTAAATATAACTTGCTCTCAGCCCGAAAGCGGTTTCCTTTTGTGCGTCAGGGCGAAATTTATCTGGCAGACCTATGTCTTTCCTTCAACATTTCCTTAACTTCTAATTCTAGTCCATATCTTCCTTTCTCATTTAGACGACGACGAATAGTCGATCTGCCCACACTTAGATGATGTTCGTAATTTCTGTATTAGTTCTAAAAGGGTCTTCAACAGTGGAAAATACCGTTGTCTCGATCCTCCGTGGTCGTCCATAGATGTCCAGGGCGACGACGACGGTTGAAGCGGCCTTCCTCCACCATTCTCTTCGCTCAGGGATATATCGTAGATTTTTGTATCAAAAGGCATGGCGAAAGGCACTGACACGGTATCCATTTTCACAAGGCGCAAGATTGCGACCTTCGTCAAATTCCTTGAGCTGTGACATTTCGGATAAGAACCTACTGACAAGACAGGAGGAAACGAAGTGCAATACAAAATGGAGAGCACTTTATTCGCCTCAGAAATCAAATTCATTGTCTCTAAAATGCTTTGAAAATAGATTAGTTCCTTGTGAGTATTATTTAGAGTATCGTGTAAATGTGTTTGTCTTCATACATCATGTTGTTGTTGTGGTCTTCAGTCCTGAGACTGGTTTGATGCAGCTCTCCATGCTACTCTATCCTGTGCAAGCTTTTTCATCTCCCAGTACCTACTGCAACCTACATCCTTCTGAACCTGTTTAGTGTATTCATGTCTTGGTCTCCCTCTACGATTTTTACCCTCCACGCTGCACTCCAATACTAAATTGGTGATCCCTTGATGCCTCAGAACATGTCCTACCAACCGATCCCTTCTTCTGGTCAAATTGTGCCACAAACTTCTCTTCTCCCCAATCCTATTCAATACTTCCTCATTAGTTATGTGATCTACCCATCTAATCTTCAGCATTCTTCTGTAGCACCACATTTCGAAAGCTTCTATTCTCTTCTTGTCCAAACTATTTATCGTCCATGTTTCACTTCCAAACATGGCTACACTCCATACAAATACTTTCAGAAAGGACTTCCTGACACTTAAATCTATACTCGATGTTAACAAATTTCTCTTCTTCAGAAACGCTTTCCTTGCCATTGCCAGTCTACATTTTATATCCTCTCTACTTCGACCATCATCAGTTATTTTGCTCCCCAAATAGCAAAACTCCTTTACTACTTTAAGTGTCTCATTTCCTAATCTAATTCCCTCAGCATCACCCGACTTAATTAGACTACATTCCATTGTCCTTGTTTTGCTTTTGTTGATGTTCATCTTATATCCTCCTTTCCAGACACTGTCCATTCCATTCAACTGCTCTTCCAAGTCCTTCATACATCATACGTAGTAATAATAATGATACCGTTTACAGAGATTAGAGGTAAAATTTAGATTCACGTTTGATGCAGGTCGTATTTTTCCGGCTATCGTATGTTAGTGAATTGTGTCACCTTACTTGTTACAGAAGTCTGTAACAGGGCTTTATACAATTGGTAGGATACTGAAATAGGTAAGGCGGAGAGATTGTATTATCTTTCGGGGACTGATGACCTCAGATTTTAAGTCCCATAGTGCTCAGACACTACTATCTTTCTATCGGGTTCGAATCCTGTCCATTCTATAATTTTTAGTTCGGGGTAAACAAAGAACTGTTAGTTCAGGGCCGGCCGGAGTGGCCGAGCGGTTCTAGGCGTTTCAGTCTGGAACCACGCGACCGCTACGGTCGCAGGTTCGAATCCTGCCTCGAGCATGGATGTGCGTGATGTCCTTAGGTTAGTTAGGTTTAAGTAGTTCTAAGTTCTAAGGGACTGATGACCTCAGATGTTAAGTCCCATAGAGCTCAGAGCCATTTGAACCATTTGTTAGTTCAGGAGGACAACGTCAATCGTAACGTTCAAAGTACTCGTAGCATTGTAAACAGTTGTGTATATCGCTTCCAATGCTCGTTGGAGGAAGGCAAGGAAGGCCTTCCCTGGTTTCACTACTATAAATACACATTAGTTTGAGGATGAATCAGCCTTCGACTGTTAATCGTTTTATATTTTTAGCAATACCATACGCTTGGACGTTAAACTCTGCTTCAACTAATGATTTCCGCAGCTACAGGAGCACAACGTGTGATACCTCTTAGACAAGCTATAATGCAGTGCTATTAGAAGAAAAGGTAGACCTTGCACAGACTGTGCGGACTTTGTTTTTAAACGTTTTCCTACTTGGACAATACGCTTCCCCTTTTCGGTAAATTTGTGTGCGTTACTTCTTAAGGGGACCCGGAACGTCCTATACCTCCAATGTTAAATGTAAGGAACATTTTCTTATGAACTATTAATTCCAGAATGACGAAACTTTTACAGTGTAATATTACATATATTTAATACCAAGTACCATATGTATTTTAATTTATTGGTGTTTTTTGGGAAGATATTAACTATTTTGTTACTGAAAATAATTGACACATTTTTTGGCATAGTATCTTTGAAATAAAATCGGTTGTCAATTATGTATCACAAAAAGGCTATGATACAAGGTGTATATTGGCACTGTTTACATTCCATGAAAATTTTAAGTCTTTATCTCTAATAGTTTAGCAGAAAATGTTCCTTATATGGCAAAAAAGTGAACTTGTGGAAAACGAGTTTCAAAGTTTCACTAATATTTTAGTGGAGTCCAGCACCATAAGAGAGATTTTCGCTGTCACTAGACATCTCCCCATCTAGCCTTCTTTTCACACCTTTCATTCTTTGTCTGGCTTGCCTCTCACACTCCTTTTCTTTCCTTTCAGCATTCCGTTTCCTTTCATTGTCTATCGACATCATTGCTCTCACCATGTACTTTCCGGGCATCACATCCAATTTCTGCAGCACATTGCACTTTATAATGTTACCTTTGTTGTACGTAGCAATGGCATCATATACTCCAAAATGAAGAGTATGAATTTCCAAAAACACATTTTTTGGGATTCTGGTCCAAATTACATTATTCACACTCTCATTTTGATTTTGTGTACGTTCATGGAGACATTTATTCAAAGATTCAGTTGTCTTCATGACAGTTTCTGGTAGACTGTGATGATGCTTGTATACACGTTCAGATCCCTGATATTTGTTGTACTTGCACCAGGAATTGGGTCCCTGTGGGCATAGTCCATGTAGTGGTTCCTCGTCAGTCGATAAGGTGTGGTAGTAAAGTGCCATTACAGCCTTTTCCATTGCATCAACACTGTGAGTATTTTGTCTTCTTGCCAGTCCATAGTCTATCTCCAATCTGTTGATTACCTCGTCTGTCAATCTTTTAGCTCCACCCAAAGGTTTTCCATCACTGAGTACTTGGCCTTTCATTGTGGTCTTCAGTCGACGCAGCCTTGTTCCCATACGTTTCTGAACGTGACCTATGCACTCCTGTTTAGTAATGGTAACATCATTTCCATAAGGTTTCAGCTCAGATGCAGCAGCAAAAGACTTCGAATCACCATCACCCAGGAACTGTAGGTATCTGACCTTGTACCACAGAAGAGAGCGACTGAAAATGTCTTTCACACTGGAAACTTCCATGTCCCCACTAGACCCACTGGTATTCCTTCGACAGTTTTCTGCATGCTCATCCTTCTCTCTTTTGGGACACCTACAGTGCTTTGATTTAATTACAACATCTATAACTTTTGTAGTATCAGCACTTGTTACCGTTATTACCCCATTATGTGAAGTGTGTCCGCGTTTCTGCCACGTACCATCTAGTGCGACAGTCAGGTCCCGAGGATTCTGAACATCTAGAATTTCTTCGTTCACCGCCACAACCTCCTCCACTGCTTCTTTCATGGATTCTTGGGCAATATCTTCAACACAGGATCCAACAACCGAGTTATATTTTGAGAATTTCGTTGGTGGTGGTGGTAGATTCATTACACCACAAAATACACTCCTGGAAATTGAAATAAGAACACCGTGAATTCATTGTCCCAGGAAGGGGAAACTTTATTGAAACATTCCTGGGGTCAGATACATCACATGATCACACTGACAGAACCACAGGCACATAGACACAGGCAACAGAGCATGCACAATGTCGGCACTAGTACAGTGTATATCCACCTTTCGCAGCAATGCAGGCGGCTATTCTCCCATGGAGACGATCGTAGAGATGCGGGATGTAGTCCTGTGGAACGGCTTGCCATGCCATTTCCACCTGGCGCCTCAGTTGGACCAGCGTTCGTGCTGGACGTGCAGACCGCGTGAGACGACGCTTCATCCAGTCCCAAACATGCTCAATGGGGGACAGATCCGGAGATCTTGCTGGCCAGGGTAGTTGACTTACACCTTCTAGAGCACGTTGGGTGGCACGGGATACATGCGGACGTGCATTGTCCTGTTGGAACAGCAAGTTCCCTTGCCGGTCTAGGAATGGTAGAACGATGGGTTCGATGACGGTTTGGATGTACCGTGCACTATTCAGTGTCCCCTCGACGATCACCAGTGGTGTACGGCCAGTGTAGGAGATCGCTCCCCACACCATGATGCCGGGTGTTGGCCCTGTGTGCCTCGGTCGTATGCAGTCCTGATTGTGGCGCTCACCTGCACGGCGCCAAACACGCATACGACCATCATTGGCACCAAGGCAGAAGCGACTCTCATCGCTGAAGACGACACGTCTCCATTCGTCCCTCCATTCACGCCTGTCGCGACACCACTGGAGGCGGGCTGCACGATGTTGGGTCGTGAGCGGAAGACGGCCTAACGGTGTGCGGGACCGTAGCCCAGCTTCATGGAGACGGTTGCGAATGGTCCTCGCCGATACCCCAGGAGCAACAGTGTCCCTAATTTGCTGGGAAGTGGCGGTGCGGTCCCCTACGGCACTGCGTAGGATCCTACGGTCTTGGCGTGCATCCGTGCGTCGCTGCGGTCCGGTCCCAGGTCGACGGGCACGTGCACCTTCCGCCGACCACTGGCGACAACATCGATGTACTGTGGAGACCTCACGCCCCACGTGTTGAGCAATTCGGCGGTACGTCCACCCGGCCTCCCGCAAGCCCACTATACGCCCTCGCTCAAAGTCCGTCAACTGCACATACGGTTCACGTCCACGCTGTCGCGGCATGCTACCAGTGTTAAAGACTGCGATGGAGCTCCGTATGCCACGGCAAACTGGCTGACACTGACGGCGGCGGTGCACAAATGCTGCGCAGCTAGCGCCATTCGACGGCCAACACCGCGGTTCCTGGTGTGTCCGCTGTGCCGTGCGTGTGATCATTGCTTGTACAGCCCTCTCGCAGTGTCCGGAGCAAGTATGGTGGGTCTGACACACCGGTGTCAATGTGTTCTTTTTTCCATTTCCAGGAGTGTATTTGACCAGCAGAGTATCCGTTACCGATTGACCTTAGAGCATAAACACATCTAATATTTACACCGTAATACTTGCTTTTCTCACTATCAGTTTCACCTTGGCCTATTTCGACATATTCTGAGTTCCAAAATGAAACACTGTAATGACAACTAGTACAATGGAGACAGATTTCTGCTGCAAGTCCTATGTGTCGCTTGACATTTACTGACATACTCAATTTGCAACATTCCTTACACAGTACTGAACTCTCAATCACCTTTGAGAGCAATGAAATGTTAATTATTTCGTTCACATTATCCTCACTACACTTCTGCAAAAAACTACAGTATTTTTCAGTTGATCCATGCAACTTCTTGCTTGTGCTAGAGACAGGAGTGGATTTCACTTCATGAATAACATCACTATTTTCAGAATCATTTTCCAAGGTGGGAGAAATTTTCACAGTTCCACTAGTTTACCTCGGATGAGGCTTCTTCCTCTTGTAAACTCTATTACTAAATCGAGGCATATTTGATCATTTCCAGTTACGCAATAGAAATACAACACAAATCGTGCAACAACCACCAAATGCTCAATGTAAACAACAGTATCCAAAGACTACAACACGCAGACAAAACAATTGCCTATCAAATCGTGTTGCCAACATAATGTAAAGTCTTTGGAAAGACCGCAAGTTTTGAAAAACGATGTTTTCAATTAACATGTATCCATGGAAATTCAATATCGCGACATGCCCTCTACAGAACATTATTGGAAATAATATTTTCAATACTTGGAGTTGAGCTACAGGTAAGTGGAATATCTGTAGTATTTTATTTCACAATAAACTGAAAACCCAAAATTTCATCATTTTTAGGTTCCAGATTCCCTTAAGGCTTAAGGTGTTTTAAGATTAAAGTAATTCCTTCGCCTACAAAAAAGTTGAAAGAAATCTTCTTAGCAGCTCTTGGTCACATTTTCCGGCATTTGATTGGTTAGAAGGGAAAAAGCTTACTGACCAGAAAACTACTCCCCCAGAAGGACAGGAGGAAGGAAATGAAACCTCTCTTGTTGGGAGGTCACGTGACGTTTGTTTCAGTGATTACAAAATCAAGTGAAATCAAAACTGAAGTTGACAGTACGAGCGCACTTTTGGTGTCAGTATGAAGTTGCACTACCTTGGTCCTAAAATGATGCACAGCCAGTGCAAGTAAGAAATATTCAGAGCAGGGAGCCACTGAACTCTTAAATTCTGCAATTCGTACGCATTGCTTGCACGCGAAATTACTGTTGCAGTGTAGTTACAGAGCCCAATACGTCACCTGCGTATTGTACGGTACGAAAGAGCACGGGTGGAGAGTCTTACTAACATCAGTTTACTGAAACTGGTGTTCTATAGAGTTAGAATTTCTGGTTATCAACTAAGTGTAAGGCCTCTGGGTCTGATGTCAGTTTTTCAACGTTGAAATGTTTTTTTACATTGTTAAAGTGGATAAATAACTACTCGTTACGGTCCAGTTGGCAAAGAACGCCACAACTATTTGCTACGAACCAAATATTTGTCTATTTTTGGGAAATTGCTACTAAAAATACCCAAGAAGCATTAAACGATTCCTTCAATCATGTGTTTAGTAGCAGCAGAATGAAGAAGTTAATAGTGATAATTGCAGAAATAACTGAAGTATTCGGTAACTTCGTGCTCTGCAATGGTATCTGTCGATCTAATAAATTACTTGAAATAGCGAAAATCTGAAAATGGCTTCGAATCGAGGATATGATTGCTGAAGGCGTTTTGACACCTCGCTAACAGGAGATCAGCATGACTTCCGTGCCAGGAGCCTGCTAATAATAAACCAGTTAATAGAGAGATGAATTTTTTATAATTTGTAAGCTAAGCGCATCATACGTTACGACACAATCATAAATGTAGCAAATGAAGGTTTCAGTAGCCTGGCGCATTGATCCTAGTTTCTTAGTTGCGAGGTAGGGGTTCGATTCCATCTTCCGACATGTACCTTAAAAACACTCTAGCAGATACCGTTCACCTCTAGTAATGCTAAGTGAAGAATGTCAGGTTGCATCGTAGTTCAGAATCCGCATTATAAACGTCATATCCCTTCGTTATGGACCACAGCATAGAGGGAAGTCGCGTCAAACAGAAACTCTGTCGCCAATGAACTACCATACACCAGAAACTTTATTTCATATAATGAACCAGTGGTCATTTAAGGTCACAGGACTCTCATTTTTTTGAACTTGAGACGTGGTATCGGACCCAAACGGAACGATATAATTCGACCAGTTCGTTGTTTTCCCCAAAATTACTAATTCCTCTAGGTATGCACGAAAGCCACATAGAATGTGGATTCGAATCGTGCCCCAGCACAAAAATATTCATGGTTTCATTTCAAGCTCAAGTATATGCACACCGAACTACTACTGAAAAATAATTTTCATTTTTAGTGTCTCTTCATGTGTTGTCAACAATAACGACAGGAGCCGTTATTTCTAGTGCAACATACACACATCTCACTACCGGTGAGCAAACAATTCGTGGATAGAAAACAACGTGACAAGCGCCGGGTTCGATTCGCCCTCAGGCAAAAATGTTGCATCCTCATTTCAAATTTAGTTTGCTGTTGGTGAAAAATTTGATATCCAACATCTGATTTTACTTAATTAACAATCTCATTACATGCTGTGTTCGAGACCCCGTCACAAAACTTTATATCATAGCACTTCGTTTCAAACATGCGCAAACTTTATTATTTCAAATTATTTTTAACGTGCTTCGTGACTGGTTAAGTAGGAGACAAGTATCTTGACAGGATTCCAGGCAGAGCACAAAAATTTGCAGGTTCAGATTTGGTAACTAGTACTGGTGAAAACTTCGATATTTCAGTAGTGTTTACGCCTAGTCACCAATGGGTAACGTTTCTGTGAACGAGTCTCGGTGAGACACGAAAGCTTTGCTAAGTTAAAATGACTATAGGTGTTTGGTTTCAATCCAAATCCAGAACAAAAAGTTCGCCATTTCGTTTAAATTTCAAACATGCCTAAAAATAACTGCTCAATCGTGAGTACAGAGAAATTACTTGTGGTACGATGTTAATTTTGAGATTTCCGTAGAGTGATTGCTGCTTTTAATGCCGTTGCTTTTACCTTGTCAATTCAAGATCCAGTTTATGACAAACCATTCATATCAGGAACGACGTTTCGGTGGTGTGGGAAAACCTTCTAAACAGAAAAAATATTGCTAATTGTCACAGAAGTTCAGGAGTCCCGATATTGTTTCAAACTCTCTTGTTCACAAATATTTAATTTTGCCTAAAAACTGCTGGAATGATTTATGTGACGGAGGTTGTTAACTCTAATTCTAATGAGTGCGGTAGTGATTTTGAACTTTCACTGTGGAAAAATTGACTTTACAGGCGTTAAGGACTGCTTCATCTCTAATTACGTGAGTCCTGGTATTTCCGGTAGCGTGGTGTAGACTAATTACCTCAAAAACCAATTTTCTGTAGCGATCTATTGTGGTATCCATTTTGTATAGTCAAACTGTATGTACTGCAAAGAGGATAGAGGACCTGTACGACAGCTACGTTATGTGGGCTGCTTGAAATCAGGCGAAATGTAGTTCACGTCGTTCCAACACTTTTCTGTATCTGAAATTCTATGCCTACTCAGTGGACGCAGTATGCTATCCACTACGTTACTAGTGTTGAAATTACTAGGGCTGAAATTACCTCAGTACAAGACGGAACACGAGACTTAAGTTTCTCACTAGACAGGAACAGAAATTCGACACAAAAATTCTCCCATAAAGAAACACTTCAATTTGTCTCAGACTCCAAAGAGCGCTACAGAATCGTCACTCGAGTAAACTGAGCAACCACTCTGTCTCAGAGGAGTGACTCACTCGCTCCGCGTGTCGGAAGTAATAGTTGAGGCCGCTACAAAAACATTACCTCCCGTTACATGGATTATGAATCTTCCAGACAATCATCTGAAGCTCATAGGCCCTTCACAAAAATTTCTGGAACGCTACATTTCCTCTCCTTAACATATCATTGTTTTTTTTTTCGGCTGAAGGCGTGCACCAGCAGTGCCCGTGAGAATATTCCACAGAATTCAGGTCGCTAGCATTGTTTGTGACCCCGTGCATTCCTTCGCAGTAAACGAATGTCCTTTCACGTTCTTCTGCCCTCGACGCTCTTTCTCCAGGTAAGTTATTCTGAAAGTTTTTCGTCTCATGAGAGAGCACCTTTCCCCCCCCCCCCCCCCCCTCTATCCGCGCTACGAGGAATCTGCGGTAGCTAGCATCATAAACGAACGCTGCCACGCATTTTTCTATTTCAGGGAAATAAATATCTGCCACGGCAGAATAACACAAGGTGCTTCCGAGACCCTCCTTAGTGAATAGGGGCTTCAACAGAACGCGAGGCATACAGTACGTCAGAAATTCTTCATATGTGATGCTTTCTAGTAACAGCCAATGAAATGATAAATCTGACTTGCACCGTAAATATAAATCTACAACAATATTAAATGTATGGTGGCAAAATTTTGTCCCCGTATAAGAACACCAGGAGGGTGGTGCTAAGGGGGATGTCATCATGACATTAAGACGAGCAAAAGGATAACGTACAACGAATCAGAGCTTGGAATGTCAAGTATGGAATCCTAGAAAATCATAAAATGTAAGAGTGTAATCTAGATATAGAGGTGGTAAGTGAAGTGAAATGAAAAGAATATAACGATTTCTGCTTACCCTAATATGGTAATACCTATGGTGGTAGAAACGTATGACGTGAGAAGGGTTCGTTGTGGAAAGAAAGATAGTGCGTTACTGAGAATAGTTAAGTGATAGGGCTGTTCTCATCAGAAACGACAGCAAAATAAGGCAATAGCAATGGATCAGATGTCTTACATGCCGGTGTCATAAGCAGTTAGAGGAAGTATATGAGGATATTTAATGGGTAATTTAGTATGAAAATGAACATGATAGTCTAAAAAAAATCATAGGGGACTAGAATGTGGTAGAAGAGGAAGGAAATGAAACAGGGTTGCGATAGTTTCAATGACAGAGAAGAGAGACTAATTAATTCCTGCAATACGTTCCACCTACTAATAGCGAATGCAGTGTTCAAAAATCACAAGAGGACGTGCACTTAACAAAGACCAGGAAAGACAAGAAGGTTCCAGATAGTGTGGACAGAAATTCTGAAATCACATATCGGATTCCCTAACGTTAAAGAACAGACCGAAGTTCAAGAATTCGCTTCTCTTCTCTTCATTTCCGGTTTTCTTGCTAAAACCTTTGTAGAGCTAAGACCGGATACATATTTTTTTCTTTAAACCAACCGGTTTTGACATACTTGACTGTCATATTCAAGTCTTAAAAATGTTTTCTTTGTTATGAATTTTTAAGACCTGAAGATGACAGCAAAGCCTCTCGAAACCGGTTGTTTTAAATTAAAAAAATATTTATACGGTCGTGGCTTTAGAAAGTTTTTAGCGAGTAAAATAATCGCTCCTGCTGTCTTCTCAAAACGAGAAATGTCAATCATTCCGGTTTTGCCACAGTCCGTAATTCACTACCATAATCAGTGATAGGTCAGTAGAATAAGGCCGGGGTTCAATAGGACTGAATTGTTGAACACCTGAAGCGAATTAGGGAAATCAGGAAAATTTAAATCTGCATTATCAAATGAGAATACAAAGTAGTGAAGCAAATTTAGAATTTCTGTCGCTAGTGATTATAGAGGCAAAGAACCAATTGCACTATCGAGTGTCCCGTAAGAAATATCTATGGAAGGTTAATCGTATTGAAACCTATTGACCATGTATGCGAATAACAACACATTGTTGTCTCTCAAAACTTGATAATTATATTACTTTAAACAACCATGTTTTTCGGTGAACTACAGTGGTATATGTAAAGCATACCTCATAAAAAATTTCCTGGGCATGAGTGAGTAAAACTATGACAACTTCACGGCTAAGGCAGAAGGCCGCAGAAGTGCGTCAGTTCGGGCTGGCAGATGAAGTTACATCAGAGGCTGCCTCTTGACGTGGCACGTATTGTCTCTGAGACGTCGAGATAATTACTACATGCTACGGTCGGGACCAGGGACATTGACGCAGTACAAACACAGAGCCGCTGCAGTGTGGGTGACTTAGTCGCTTCATGTCCGATCAGAAGCCCTGTTATGGCTTACATGACATAGACCGATGCTTTACCAGAGCAAGAACAGGCCAAGTCATATGAATACTCTTCATTTCTAGTGAGAGGTACTGCAGTCTGTCAGCCACCAGCTCCGTGGGTGGACCTACTGCAGTCTACGAGTCTACATGGATCAACTGTTCTCCACCACAGGACTCTGCAGCTGCTAGCTGCGGCCCTCTGTCGGCGCTGAGTCGAATGCTACAGACTTAGAGCCCTCCGACCAGTGGACCACGTACTGGTCTACATAATTAGCTGCCGAGCTCCTGCCTGCTGGTCTGCAGTTCGAGCCCATGGTCGTGCAGCCGCTCACACCACTTCGCTTCTGTGTCTAAGTACCTCGCTGACTGCCTCCAACTGTCTGGGCACTTATAGGTCGCCGCCTGCTGATGTGGTCAGCTCCTTGTTGAGTTGCTGTCTTCATCGCACCGCAGACTGTATGAGGCTGCAACCACAAGGCAACTTGCTGTCAGCCGTACCTCTGCAGAGGTTGCCTACCACTTGTTTTCAGCGACCAATACCCCGTCCGAGTATTATCATGATTGTTGTAGTTTACGATAAAGAGTTGAATGTTTACGAACAAGAAGTGAATGATTCTACAATGAAGTTTTCACGACGATATATTGGACGATTACTAAGCATCCACTCACTGTTCAACTGTTGTGAACAACTAGCCTCCTTATCGCTCCGTCTCTAATGACTTCGATGTCGACGGAACGTAAAGCCATAATCTTCCCTTCTTCCTTTACAATCTCTTCCAAAGCGATTCCAACACCCACCACAGAGATTTGCCACCCCGAAATTTACATTTAGTGTCAGAAGGGTCTATTAAATACATTTCGGTGAAAGAGGAACCTCGCCGACTAAACTATTTCACTGTTAGAGTATTGTCAATGTCCAGTGTGTTAAGTGCAGATTTCTGTATTTTCGTTTGCTTGCAATGGTAATGACAAATAAATGTGTTTTTAGCAGATTTTTATTTGAATACAATCCCGACTTTGCCCCATCAGATGTCTTTGCTCCATCAGATGTTCATCTGTTTCCAAAACTTAAAGAACATCTTTGACAATTTCACTTTGACAGATCGTGGCTCCGTCAAGAAAAACAAAGGTTCTACGGTGACAGTATCAATTGATCTCTGCTTATTAATGTAGACGAAAAAAATTGAATGTACTGTCTGTAATTGTTCAGTTGTAAGGTATGTACAGAGACTTTGCAGAATTGTCACCAGCTGGAACCGGTACACCGAAACTCCTGAAGGAGGGAGATGTTTTGGGTCACAAATAATTGACTATCCACGACTGAGGAGAATTTTGGCAGCTTCCAAGGCCAGTGGAAAAAGCTGCGGAAGCGACGTCGTTCGCGCTGGCTAGACGACGTTATATTAGGGGCTACCTGTTGATATGGCAAGTATCGTCTTTGAAGTACTGTCTCTGACGCGTCAACATAGCTACCTCATGTTACCGTCAAGCAGAGGGATGAGGATCGTAACAGCATTGACACAGCAGGTGACACTGCAGTCTGTGTGAGCTGATTGCTCCACTTCTGAGCCATGGTTGTATTATGGCCTAGGTGACAGAAACCTACCCTTTGGGGTAGGCCAAGCCCTTATAAATATGCCGGCCGGTGTGGCCGAGCGGTTATAGGCGCGTCAGTCTGGACCCGCGCGACTGCTACGGTCGCAGGTTCGAATCCTGCCTCGGGCATGGATGTGTGTGATGTCCTTAGGTTAGTTAGGTTTAAGTAGTTCTAAGTTCTAGGGGACTGATGACCTCCGATGTTAAGTCCCATAGTGCTCAGATCCATTTGAACCATTTCAGACTTATAAATATGTTTCATGTCTAGGCAGAAATATTGCTGTCTGCCAGCCACCAGCACCGAGGGCAGACCTTCTATGGTCTATGAGTCTACATGGACCGACGTCTACAGCTCCAGATATAGGTCGGCCCTAAACACAAAATACTTAGAGAAAAATTATACATTAATTACTTTAATGTTTTTAAGGATCTGCCGAAGCTAGCTGTGTCCGTATTATTCGTGCTGAGTCTAGCATTGCGGCCTTAGCGCCCTCCAACCGATTGGTATCGTTTTGGACTATCTCAGCCACTGCCGAACTCCGGTCCTGGTGGTCTACGGTTCGAGCCCGAGGTCGTGCAGCTGTTCGGCCTCATTCGCTCAACTGACAGACTCCTTGCTGCCTGTCTCTTCTCGTGTGGGCTGACACTGCTGCTGCTCAGAGACATTTCGTCCTCGCCGAGTCCGTGTTGTGACTACACCCGATCAGCGCGCCCGTCCTGTGCAGTGGCCAGCCTCCAGTTTACTTTGTGGGCCCTCCGCCCGCTGCCGAGCTGTGATCATCGCTGCACTGACCATGCGACACTGGACGCCACCGGGCTGCCTGCTGATGGTTGCACCTCATCGCAGGCCACCTACTGCCTACGTACGGAGGATGTTGGCCCCTCCGTGTATCATCACGATTGTTGCAAATGCTGAACAATAAAGTAATGTTTTATATGACGTCACTTCGGACAACTACCAGGCATCTCCTCATTCCTCCACTCTAGCACAGTCACACCGCCGGCCTCTACACGACTTAACGTGAACAAATCGGTTACTTTCGAAAACAGAAATAACATAAACCAAATCCTTAAAAACATTAAAGTAATTAATGTATAATTTTTCCCTTAGTATTTTGGGCTTTGAGCCGACCTATATCTTGCTTTCACAATAATACTTTATGAAAATAAAAGAAAAAAAACTAAGCTGGAGCATGATGGAAACAATGTCTGTACTTATCAACTGTATTTTTGCGTAATGTTATACTGAGTTCGTAACACAACAGTTAATTTTCGGAGAAATCCATGATATATTTCCAGATCCAATAGGCACCCACCAGTACACGAAACAGCTGAGTAATAGTACAAAGCCTGTGAGCATTAGGGATATCGTGCCTCAGAAGGACACTGAAAATTAGATAGACTGATAAGGAATGGCAATGTTCTGCGCAGATTCGACGAAGAAAGGAACACATGTAAAAGACTGACAGATAAGAAGGGACAGCACAATCAAGTGATTACTTTTACCTCAAGAAGCTGCAGAGTGAAATAAACTGTAAGGAAATGCAGAGACTTAAATACATCCTAAAAACAATTGGGGACGTAGGGCACAAGTGATGAAGAAGAAAAAACTGGCACACGAGAGAAACTCGTGGTGGGTCCCAACAAACCAGTGTGCACATTGATGATTTAAATGAGTAGGAAACTTCATAGATGATCGCTTATTCATTAGGACGTTAAATGATATATTTTTGGACTCTTTGTGAATTCTGTTCAGAGGAAACACAGACATATTGATAAAGTATCTACTATATCTTCTGACTGGATTACGCGGTCCGCCACGCATTCCTCTTCAGCATTAACCTTTTCATCTCAGAATAGCACTTGCACCCTACGTTCTCAGTTGTTTGTTGGGTTTACCCTTTGCAGCTCCTACTAGTACCACAGATACACATGTACCATAGTCCTGTCCTCCTTTTGTCAGTGTTTCCCACATAGCCTTTTCTTCACCAATTCTGTAGAGAACCTCCTCATTATCTTATCAGTCCACCTAATTTTCAACTTTCTCAGACATTTTTTCCTCAAATTAAAGCCTATATTTGATACCAGTAACTTCTCGTGGCCATGAATGCCCTCTTTGCGCATCCGTAACGAGGGATTTTGATTCCAAGGTAGCAGAATTCCCTAACTCCGTCTACTTCATGATCACCAGTTCTAATATAAAGTTTCTCGCTATTCTCATTTCTGCTACATCTTTTTACCGTTTCCTCTTTCCGATTTAATCTCAATTAATATTCTATACCCATCAGAATCTTCGCGCCATCCAGCAGACCCAGTACTTTTTCTTCACATTCACTGAGGATAGCAATGTCATCAGCGAATCTTATCATTAATATCCTTCCACACTGAATTTTAATCACACTCTTGAACCCATCTTTTATTTCCGTCATTGCTTCATCGATACATAGGATAATCAGTTGGGTTGAAAGTCTCCATCCCCGTATTGCACCCTTTTTAAACCATGCATTTCGTTCTTGGTCGTCCAGGCTCATTGTCCCCACTTGGTTTTTGTACAAATTGTACTCGCGTGTATTCTAAGGCTACATTGTGTCAAAACTTCAAAGCAGTCGGTGATGAACTTTCGGAGATTTAAAATTCTGAGCAAACGAACATTTACATTTTCATTTACATGGATTTTAGCAGTGCTCGGATCGAAACTGGGACCCAGACAGTTTTGATTAGTGGCAAAAGATACTACCCGTAGATCATGGGTATACGCTTGTTCAGCAGAAAATTGTCGTTTTTTGTTGTGGTGTTAGTACTACAAGTCTCAACCTCGGTTACAAACCTAACGATCTATGAACGAGGATCACCTGATCCCTTACATTACGAAAAAGAGGTTGCAGAGATCTCTAATTTACTGCTGTTTGCAGTGTTAGACATACAAACGGTACATCACTGCTTTCTGGAAAACGGGCAGCCAATGATACGAACGTTTCCTCCGCTGTGAAGATTATCGTACAAAGCTCTTTCTTATATGCTAGCCGGTTTCAAATTGTATTCCAGAGGCCCGATAAAATATAGAACGATTATACTATAAGACGTTCAGTGAAAAATGTCGTTCCTTACTAAATACACTTTGATAGAGAGTGACAGCTATGGAGTAGGATTACCGATGAAGTATTCAGATGCACAGAACAGTAATTTTTGTCTTCACAAACAGAACTTCGAAAGCCATGTGACGGTCTGAGAATTGTCCGTAAGCGCTCCTCCGATTTTTAATATAATTACCCCAGTAGCATAAGTCTGTACGTACATCCACGTGACGGTTTTTTTGCTTGAAAATTAAGTGCCGGGCAGAGGGTTCATCGAACCACTTTCACACTATTTCTCTACCGTTCAGTTCTTTAACAGTGCGCAGGAAAATCGAACACTTAAACCTTCTGTGTGAGTTCTGATTTTTCTTATTTCATTGCAACGATCATTTCTCCCTATATAAGCGGGCACCAACGAAATATTTTCGAGCTTGGAGGGGAACGCTAGATATTTAAATTTCGTGAAAAGATCTCACCACAATAACAAACAGCTTTGTTTTAGTGATTAACACCCCGATTCGCGTACCATATCCATGACGCACTCTTCCTTATTTTGCCGTAACACAAAACTAGCGGACCTCCTTTGAACTTTTTCGATGTCCTTCCTCAATTCTCTCTGATAAGGATCTCATACCGAACAGCAGTACTGTAACAGAGAACTGACAGGCGTAGGGTAGGCAGCTTGTTTAGTATTCTCGTTGCATCTCCTAATGTTCTATCAATGAAACGCAGTGTCTGATTTGCTTCCCCACAACGCTGTTTATGTAATCGTTCCAATTTAAGTTGCTCGTAACTGTAGTTCCTAGGTATTTATTTGCTTTGACAGCCTTTATATTTGTGTAATTTACCGCGTAACCAAAATTTAATTTATTCATTGTTATGGGTCAATTACGTTTTATCATCATACGGATACCTTATCTAAATCATTTTGTAATTGGTTTCAGTCATCTGATTACTTTACTTTACGGTAAATGACTGAATCATTTGCAGTCTAAGGAGTCTGCTCAGATTGTCTCCTAGATAGTTTATATGGATTAGGAATAACAGAGGGCTTATAACACTTCCTTGGGGCATGCCTGATATGACTTCTGTCATATTCGACGACTTTCCGTCAGTTGCTCTGAACGGTGACCTTTCTGACAGCAAATGACGTACCCAGTCGCACAACTTAGATGATACTCCATAGGCATGCAATTTGATTAAATGCCGCTTGCGAGGAGCGGTGTCGAAAGCCTTTTGAAAATCTAGAAACATGAAATCAATTTGAGATCCCCTGTCTATAGCACTCACTACTTCGTGATGTGTACATATGGGGGCCAAGTTTCGTCTCTAACTTATTTGGTATCAGTCTCTCCTTTGCTGTCGGATCTATTTCTTTGAATTTAGCCCCATCCAGTTTACGTTTCTTCGGAAGGAATGGAGGCTGTCTCTTAGGAAGGCGTCTTAAAGCGAATTTTTATCCGCATTTTAAAGTGATATAGTTTCCGCTAATTTTTGGTTGGTTTGATTTTAAGGTATTTAGTCTCACTACAAATACGTTGTGTTCACTAATCCCTGCATATGTCACAACGCTTCCTATTTGCTTGGGGCTATTTGTTGCTAAGAGGTCGAGAACGTTTTCGCAACAATTTACATTTCGAGTGAGCTCCTGAACTAACTGCATAAGATAATTTTCAGAGAAAGCGCTTAGTATGATTCGGAGGATGTTTTATGCCTACCACTTACTTCAAACATGCACGGTATTTTCGCCAATATAGCAAGGTGAGGTTGAAGCCTCCACCAAGTATAACTTTATGAATGGGATACTTATTTGAAATGAAACTCAGGTCCTCTTTGAGCTGTTCAACAACTGCATCATCTGAGTCGAAACGTCGCTAAAAGAAATCAATTATTAATTTATTCCGCTTGTCAAGTAAAATTTCTGCCCATATTAACTGACAGGAACTGTCAACTTCATTTCAGCTACAAGACAGGCTACTTCTAACAGAAACAAACACACCACCACCAACTGTATTTAATCTATCATTTCGGAACACCATCAGGTCCTTTGCAAAACTTTCGGCTGAACTTATCTCCGGCTTCAACTAGCTTTCGGTACCAATAAGGATTTGTGCTCTTATTAGAACCTGGTGATCTGGCTTTTTCCGAAAACAAAAACTACGACAATATACTACTATAACACCTATGTTAAACGCTTGTCCTATGTTTGACCTGCATCCATTGAGACAAACACTTTTTGTTGTTTCCCGTGACCCTTTAACGTAAAGAAGCCATCCAGTCCACCCCACACAGCCCCCATTATTCGTGCAGCCACTTCGTGTGTATATGTGTGTCATGGACCCCTGAGCTATTAAGTGCGACCCTTATCCAACCACCCTATGGCTCAAAACGAGGACTCAGCAGCGTATACGGTCGCAGACGCGTCTCCATCTCTGATTCAGATTCTCCACTAGACTCCGTATCAGAAATTCGCAATCGATTCTATCGACGATATTACAAATGGTGAGCTCTGCATTCATTCCGCATACCAGGGCTAGCTGTCTTTAACAACTCAGCTACGCCCCACGATACTAGGAGAATCTCTTCCGATCTAGTGCGTAACACATCATTAGCACCAGTATCAGCTACCATAATGTCGGATGCACCCTGTGCTCTACATGGCATCCGGAAGGATCTATTCCACATCTTCGATGTCTCTCCCGGTACGTGCACTGGATGCACACTGGATTTCTTCCCCTTTTCGACAGCCACATCGCTAAGGGGCCTCATAACGCGCCTAATATTCAAACCCGCAATACCAGCAATCACAGCCTCTGTAACTGACCGGATCTTGCAGGTTGAGAGGCTTCCTCTAAAATAGGGCAAAAGACTGCATCTGGCTCAGGATCTTCATCAGCCACGGTTAAAGCCTTAAACCTGCTTGTCGGAAAATCATTCACTGCCTGATACACCTTGGACCGACCTCCACCCACTTGACAATGGGAGAGGGGGTCAACGTCAGTGTGGGCAATAATCAGGGCCTCAAAAGTAGTTCACAAATTGGGTGACACATAGGGAGAGTATGCTGAACATTCCTCACATTCCCATGTCCAGTTCCCCACAGTGATGTCCATTGGTAATAGTTTCAAGCTGCGTGACAGAAACCAGTTCAAAAGTACTGTAGATCCTTTATACACATTTTATAAGCGTATTAGCAATTACTACCTGAGATCCCAGCCTTACCTGGATGTGTATTTACTCCAATCTTCTATTACTGCCTCTCCCCCGTCCTCTTATTTCTGTCAATCTCCTTCTCCCCCCTCTCTCCGACCACATCCTTCACCCCCACTCCCTATCCATCTCCTTCCAGCCCACTCTCATTCCGCCTCCCCCCCCACCCCACCCCCCGTCTCTTTCTCCGTCAGTTCCTCTCCTTCCATCTGATGCTTCACAATCTGCGCATCTCTTCGTGCCCCTAAGCCTATCTCCTCCTACCCCTCTACTCCTCCTCATCCACTCGATCTTCTCTCCGTTCATCTACTCCTTCTCCAACACACTGTCGTCCTCCTACGCCGTTCTCGCTTCACGTTGTCATACCACCCCAATAGAAGATTGCTGCTTCTTACCGCAAAATGTTTCTTTTCAGAGAGTAGGTAACTAAGTTTGGCTGAAAGCGATTCAGGGGTTTAGGAGAAACTTTTTGCCCAAAGATCTGCCCATGTACATACTTGCCACATGCATTAGACATACGCTGATCTGACAAGAGTCATGTGGTACCTCTTAATATAATGTCGGACATCCTTTTGCCCGTCGTAGTGCAGCAACTCGACGTGGCACCGACTCCACAAGTCGGGTTTTGTGCATGAACTGATCTCTCTATTATACCCCATAAACGTTCAATGGGATTCATGTCGGACTATCTGGGTGGCCAAATCATTCGCTTTAAATGTTCAGAATATTCTTCAAATCATTTGCGAACAATAGCGGCCCAGGGATACGACGCATTGTCATTCGTAAAAATTCCACCGTTGTTTGGGAATATGAAGTCCCAAACTTTTGCAAATGGTCTCCAAGCATCCGAACATAACCATTTCCAGTCAATGATGGGTTCCGTTGGACCAGAGGTCCCATATAAAACACAGCCCACGCCACTACGGTGACACCAATAGCTTGCCCAGTGCCGTGTTGACAACGTCCAAGGCTTCGCGGGGTCTGCGCCAAACTCGAACCCTACCATCAGCTCTTACCGTCTAAAATTTGGACTCATCTGAGCGCGTCACGGTTTTCCAGCCGTCTAGGGTCCAATCGATATGGTGACTAACCCAGGAGAGGCGCTGCAGGCGATGTCGTGCTGTTTGAAAAGTCACTGACATTGGTCATATGCTGCCACAGACTATTAACGCCAAAATTCCAAATTTCGCCGCACTGCCCTGAAGGCTACGTTCAGTGAACGTTCCACATTGATTTCTGGGGTTATTTCACACAGTGCTGCTTGTCTGTTAGCACTGACAACTCAATGGAAACTCCGTTACTCTCGATCGTTAAGTGAAGGCCGTCGTCCACTCCGTTCTCCGGGGTGAGAGGTAATTTGGTATTCTCGGCACACTCTGGCTCTCGGAATGTCGAATTCCCTAATGATTTCCAAAATGGAATGCTCCATGCGTCTATTTCCAACAGCTGTTCCGCGTTCAGGGTCTTTTAATTCTCGTCGTGCGACCACAATCGCGTCGGACACTTTTTCACGTGAATCACCTGAGTACAAATGGCAATGCACTACCGTATTATACGTTGTGTACACGATACTGATTCCATATATATATATATGTGCCCGTCAGTATCCCAAGAGTTTTTGACACCTGAGTGTATATTTAACATCTTTCATAAATATTTATTCGTATATTTCAACTGAATCCTATCCGCCCCTGACAGCTGAGTGGTCAGTGCGACGGAATGTCATAGCTAACGGTCCGGGTTCGATTCCAGGCTGGGTCGGAGATTTTCTCCCCTCAAGGACTGGGTGTTGTGCTGTCCTTACCGTTATCATTTTATCCCCATCGACACACATGTCACCGAAGTGGCGTCAACTCGAAAGACTTGCACCAGACGAACGGTCTATCCGACGGTAGGCCCTAACCACACGGCATTTCCAATTTTACCTGATTCCTTAGCGAATTCCGCCCTGCAGTTTCGTTTTCTGGCAATGTCTGCAACGTAATATCTCTTGAACTATGCGTAGTTCAATGATATAATTTTGCAGGTACATCCATTGTTATATGTGGGTACTGTCTGCAAAATGTGTTGCAAACAAAGTGAATAGTGAAGAAGTAATGCATTAGAAGCTCATGCCTGATGCGGCAGTAGTCTGCATGAAATGCGAAAATGTAGTAACCTATAAAGTTCTTTTCTTTCCCTTCATCATCTCTTTGTTGGGGGTGTGATCTAGAATAACATATCGTAAACGTTCGATGTTATGTGTAAAGTTGGTTTCAAGACACTAAGTGACCTCATTCTCAAATAGTGGATGAGAACAGTCACGCGATTTGCACCTCTTGAGCAAAGCTTCTTTCTCACCCGCACGTTTTCGAGAGTTAGGTGTTTCTTACCCCACAGAGATTCTTTCCACACAGTAAGGACTATAAGCGATACGTGTACCAAGTTATTTGAAACTGATTCAGTGGTTTAAGATTAAATGTTGTTTCTACAGTACATACATGCATACATCCACTTTAGCCGGCCTGTGGGTCCGAGAGCTTCTAGGCGCTTCAGTCTGGAACTGCGCAACCGCTACGGTCGCAGGTTCTAATCCTCCCTCGGGCATGGATGTGTGTGATGTCCTTAGGTTGGTTATATTTAAGTAGTTCTAAGTTCTAGGGGACTGATGACCTCAGATGTTAAGTCCCATAGTACTCAGAGCCATTTGAACCATTTTTTTTATACATCCACTTTTATAAAACGTATGATTTGTCTCATAAACATATGACCATAGAATCACATAAATTAGACCTACACTAATGACTCTTCATCACAGTGTCTCGATTTGTTTCAGCCTATAAATCACCTGTAGTATGGAAATTATAATTGGACTTCTATGATACTTGTTTGAAGTAACTAACTTTCCCTCTGTTGATGTATTCTGATTTGCGTCTTTACCTTCAACAGTTATTCATCATTGCTGTTACTAACAAACAAACGTGCAAACATAAAACAAATTAGTATAATCGTAAAGTTCGTTTGCAAGGCAAATGTAAACAAAAACCTTTATACTAACGACACATTACAATTCTAGTTTGATGTTGACCACAAACGCAGTACGATATCCATACTCCATAAATATTCCTACTCTGTGTAGACAAGCAAAGACATTCGGCTATACACTCATCTGGATTATACCGTCTGTACAAAGCAGTCTGCAGTATAAAAGCGATGGACAGAAAAAGCGACATTAAACGAATATTTCAGTTCATTATTGTCTTTAAAGGCCGGGACTGTACCTTCATATTCGTTGAAATAAATGATTACGAAACCTTTCCAACTAAAACTTAATGAGAGACCCATGAAAGCGAACAATAACGAAAATACGGTTTTAATAAAGCAACATTTATGACGAGAGAAACCCATTGAATCACATTTACCCTTTTGAAAAGGCCCACGAGGATTTAACGGTGTGTCGCTTCGTATTACACGCGTATGTTTTTCAAAACAAGTAAAACAAAAATTCTTTTGTGAAGCGGCCGTGAGGGCTATACATATGACAGTAGCAGAAACTCTTTTCTAAATGTACTGGCAGTTTTCAAAGTTTGTTCGTGCACGAACAGACCACCGGAAGAAGTGGACTGATGAATGCAAAAACGACAAACGTGGCTTTGTGGTTTCCTCATGGAATATGGGTACAAGGAACCTGGAAGTGGTGTTAGGAGTAGTCACACCTGTGTCAGTGCAAAGAAAAAGTACAGAAAATCGATGACTATTGTTTAGAGAAGCAGTTATGCTTGTCACTCCGTAAACCTTAGTCTACTGTGACTTACTGAGAGTGTCGCGTATTCCTGTTTCCCTACCTTCTCCAAGACACATACGTAAGTCGTATACAAACAAACCAGCTTTTTCCGTTCCATAAAAATAGGGCTGAAACCTAGGATGTATCTTTCGGTAAGGTCTCAATAGATGAAAGCTTCCAATGTTAGATGAAAGCTTACAATATTATCAGTACCGACTAAGCCGCTAACCAAGAGAAGTGTCTCATTAATATACTCGCAGGTGACGCTCCATGTCGTAATTCGGAATGTAATTAACAAAAATAATTGAAAATAAACAATGTATATCATTTTTCAAAAAAATGGCTCAAATGGCTCTGAGCACTATGGGACTTAACATCTGAGGTCATCAGTCCCCTAGAACTTAGAACTACTTAAACCCAACTAACCTAAGGACATCACACACATCCATGCACGAGGCAGGATTCGAACCTGCGACCGTAGCGGTCGCGCGGTTCCAGACTGAAGCGCCTAGAACCGCTCGGTCACTCTGGCCGGCATCATCATTTTTCAGAGTAACGAATTTGTAACCTGGAAAAAGACGTATATTTAAACAGATTCAATTTGGACCACTTCTTTTCGCATGGAGCTCTTATGATCGTTTTTCGAATTTTCATTATTATGTACAGCAATCAATATTTTGTATCAGTACCCACGCGCGGTAAATAAACAGTGCCCAGTAAGTAATGACGAAAAGGACTACGAACACAGTAATAAGTAAATTACATAATGTAGAGTCTGCAGGTACATTTCCGTAAAAGTTCAGTAACTTTACCGACAAGTCCACTGTGTGTACTGTGAGTGGAATGTATACAGGGTGAATCAGCTGCGCCTACCGATGTTGTTGCATCTGGTCGTCATAAACCATGCACGACATTTTCATAGTGTTTCGCTAGCTACCAGTAAATTATTAGTCAAGCAGAAAAAAAGAGTGGTATCATTCTATACGAAATTTATTGCAGTTAAATTTTGTAGTGGGACGCGTTTTCGCTGGAGACCCCGCTTTTCGAGCTATTCAAGAAACACACTTAAAAGTGACCTTCAAAGGCACACTGACTCCCACACTAATCCCTCCCCAGTCAGGGATTCTAGTATGTTGTCCGTGGCACTCTCTCCTAGCACTGTACAAAAATTTCCAATCCGACGAACTATGCCCGATATTCGACACTTCTTGATCTCTATTGATTGGACTACTACGCCACGAATATAATCACCTATTTAGTTAACATTATTAATTTGAACGTTCCCGAGAGGGTAATGAAGAAAAAGACGTTAGGCTAAAGGTAGTTACTTGACAGATCGATCCAAACTTAAGCCTTACAAGCACAGTAATTTCATAGTCAGAAGACAAATATACACTATGTGATCAAAAGTATCCGGACACCCTCAAAAACATACGTTTTCATATTAGGTGCATTGTGCTGCCATCTACTGACAGGTACTCTTACATCAGCGACCTCAGTAGTCATTAGACATCGTGAGACATCAGAATAGGGCGCTCCGCGTAACTCACGGACTTCGAACTTGGTCAGGTGATTGGGTGTCACTTGTGTCATACGTGAGGTGAGAATACTTGCATTTCATGGTCGAGCGGCTGCTCATAAGCCACACATCACATCGGTAAATGCCAAACGACGCCTCACTTGGTGTAAGGAACGTAAACATTGGACGATTTAACAGTGGAAAAACGTTGTGTGGACCGACGAATCACGGTACAAAATGCGGCGATCCGCTGGCAATGTGTGAGTACCGCGAATGCCATGTGGATGTTAACGGCGTGTGTAATACCAACATTAAAATTCGGAGGCGATGGTGTCATGGTGTGGTCGTGTTTTGATGGAGGGGGCATGCACCCCTTATTTTTTTTTTTTTGCGTGGCACTAACACAGCACATGCGTACATTGATGTTTTAAGCACCTTCTTGCTTCCCGATGTTGAAGAGCAATCCGGGCATAGCGATTGCATCTTTCAATACAATCAAGCACCTGTCCATAATTCACGGCCTGTGGCGGAGTAGTTACACCACAATAACATCCCTGTTATGGATTGGCCTGCACAGAGTTCTGACCTGAATCCTGTAGAACACCTTTGGGATGTTCTGGAACGCCGACTTTGTGTCAGGCCTCACCAACAGACATCGATACCTCTCCTCAGTGTATCACTTGATTGAACGTATACCTGCTCGAGTGGATGCTCTCATCAAGACATATTGAATTAGCAGCATTACCGATGGAGGGCGCCACGAATTTGTCAGTCATTTTCAGCCAGGTGTCCGGATATTTTTGATGTCATAGTGTAACTATGTAATTGTTTAGTTTAATGTTGTTACAATTCACAAAATTGTTACGAGAAATTTACACAAACGCCAATTTTACAATTTGTAAGCGCTCGAATAAGCCGATGGCGCAGTAAGTCCATTGAGTGATGGCCAAAAAAAAAAAAAAATAGTGTGTGAGAATAATTCGTGCAGACGCAGACTTTTGTACGGGGTCCATAACTCGTGGTCTAGGGGTAGCATCTTTGATCTATATTCAAAACGTCTTCGGTACTGGGTCCGAATCACGCCGGCATAAGAAATCACCCCTTATTCTGCCAAACGGCCTTGTCAAAGAGAGCGAAGGAGCGGACGGATGTTCAGGGCACTCTCTTGTCCCAGGGGTGGGAAACCGCCCTTAAAGGTGGAAGAATCAGCAATGGTCAACGACATGAGGATGCAGAAGGCAATGCAAAAAAATGGTTCAAATGGCTCTGAGCACTATGGGACTCAACATCTATGGTCATCAGCCCCCTAGAACTTAGAACTACTTAAACCCAACTAACCTAAAGACAGCACACAACACCCAGTCATCACGAGGCAGAGAAAATCCCTGACCCCGCCGGGAATCGAACCCGGGAACCCGGGCGCGGGAAGCGAGGACGCTACCACACGACCACGAGATGCGGACAAAGGCAATGCAGACCACTGCATTATAAAGAGACGTAATCTGTACCCATAGGACTTGTGGCCTGTAATTGAAGAAGTGTCATGACGATCTCTCCATTGGCAAAAGATTCCGGAAGAGTCCCCCATTCGGATCTCCGGGAGGGTACTGCCAAGAGGGAGGTTACCATGAGAAAAACATTGAATACTCAACGGAAGGATAGCGTTCTACGAGTCGTGGCGTGGAAGGTCAGAAACTTGAACGTGGTAGTTGAGCCGGTGTGTTGCTGGCGCCAGTCTCCATCGATTGTCATCCCGATCGTTGTGAGTCGATTTTCACTGCCCGCTTGTCTTCTTCGCATCTTTGGCGAATGGCTATTTAACTGCAGCCCGCGCGCGCTCTGCTGGGCCTTGAGTTTAGGTATCAGCTATGTGAACGACAGTGACGTGTGGAGCTGTGTATGTATGCGGCACGGCGAGTGGCCGAGTCGGCACGACGGAGGAGTGTGGGCAGCTGCTGCGGCGTGTTTAGCCGCTGGAAAGCAGATCCGCTGCCGACGGCGATTGGGATTTCCCTGACATTTGAAGCACAGATTTCCTTCGCGTCTGTTACATGTTACTCAGAGTGAATGAACTGGAGTCGTTGAATTGTTCCTGGGTGGGTTCTGTTCATGTTAATTGAATACCCGAGTGCACTGAAAACTATCTTGATTGTTTCAGTTAGTTGTCACTATATTTGGTCTGGCCACCTCACATGCTGACTTCATTTAAGGGAGTGCTAGCTTTTTTTTTGTCATCAGTCTACTGACTGGTTTGATGCGGCCCGCCACGAATTCCTTTCCTGTGCTAACCTCTTCATCTCAGAGTAGCACTTGCAACCTACGTCCTCAATTATTTGCTTGACGTATTCCAATCTCTGTCTTCCTCTACTGTTTTTGCCCTCTACAGCTCCTTCTAGTACCATGGAAGTCATTCCCTCATGTCTTAGCAGATGTCCTATCATCCTGTCCCTTCTCCTTATCAGTGTTTTCCACATATTCCTTCCCTCTCCGATTCTGCGTAGAACCTCCTCATTCCTTACCTTATCAGTCCACCTAATTTTTAACATTCGTCTAAAGCACCACATCTCAAATGCTTCGATTCTCTTCTCTTCCGGTTTTCCCACAGTCCATGTTTCACTACCATACAATGCTGTACTCCAGACGTACATCCTCAGAAATTTCTTCCTCAAATTAAGGCCGGTATTTGATATTAGTAGACTTCTCTTGGCCAGAAATGCCTTTTTTGCCATAGCGAGTCTGCTTTTGATGTCCTCCTTGCTCCGTCCGTCATTGGTTATTTTACTGCCTAGGTAGGAGAATTCCTTAACTTCATTGACTTCGTGACCATCAATCCTGATGTTAAGTTTCTCGCTGTTCTCATTTCTACTACTTCTCATTACCTTCGTCTTTCTCCGATTTACTCTCAAACCATACTGTGTACTCATTAGACTATTCATTCCGTTCAGTAGATCATTTAATTCTTCTTCACTTTCACTCACGATAGCAATGTCATCAGCGAATCGTATCATTGATATCCTTTCACCTTGTATTTTAATTCCACTCCTGAACCTTTCTTTTATTTCCATCATTGCTCCCTCGATGTACAGATTGAAGAGTAGGGGGAAAGGCTACAACCTTGTCTTACACCCTTCTTAATACGAGCTCTTCGTTCTTGATCGTCCACTCTTATTATTCCCTCTTGTTGTTGTACATATTGTATATGACCCGTCTCTCCCTATAGCTTACCCCTACTTTTTTCAGAATCTCGAACAGCTTGCATCATTTTATATTGTCGAACGCTTTTTCCAGGTCAACAAATCCTATGAAAGTGTCTTGATTTTTCTTTAGCCTTGCTTCCATTATTAGCCGTAACGCCAGAATTGCCTCTCTCGTCCCTTTACTTTTCCTAAAGCTAAACTGATCGTCACCTAGCGCATTCTCAATTTTCTTTTCCATTCTTATGTATATTATTCTTGTAAGCAGCTTCGATGCATGAGCTGTTAAGCTGATTGTGCGATAATTCTCGCACTTGTCAGCTCTTGCCGTCTTCGGAATTGTGTGGATGATGCTTTTCCGAAAGTCAGATGGTACATCGTCAGACTCATATATTCTAGACACCAACGTGAATAGTCGTTTTGTTGGACAACAAATAGACATGAAGCCGAGCTCAATGCGCAGCTGGAGGTTGTACCAAGTAGTGCGTAAATCTGTGCCTGGCGTTCGAGAGAGGACCGAAATAATTTTCCATATTTCCTCTTTGTATGTTATTATTTTATTTGTTTGCTCTAGAGAATTAGCTAATCAAATTTCAAGAGCCGTTACTGGGCAAGTGGTCACGTAGGTTAGTTCTGCTTGGGTTCATTTTGTGCTATGTATAATTAAAGATTTATTTATAACCAGTTGGGCAGATATGTTTTGTGTATGTGATGCGCCAGGATGTAATCTGCCGCTGATGTGTTTATGTTTCAGATGGTTGGCAGTGGTCGATGCGAGAAAACTCCGATCTGGGTATCACGGTGGAAGAGGGAAATTTAACGACCTGGATCGGTGTCTATTGTTACTTTGTTAGTGTCCTGCAATTCCAACTTTCCAGTGCAGCGTTGTGGTTTTCCGAAAGATTAATTGTAGCTCAAAGTTGAGTATAGTTCTACTTCACCTTCTGGTCCGTGATCTCCTGTATCTGTTAGAATCTTTCAATCTGCTCGCGTCCATCACTAATTTTCATTAAATTGAAACGGCCCCATTTTAAAACTATTTAATATGCTATTACTATATTCTGAGGATGAAATGTATGTGAACCTTGTACCTGGAAGTAATACTACAGAGAAACCTGGTTGAGTGTAGTAATCTGATAATGGTTTTAATTTGTTAGAATTGCTTTAGATCAGTCCATGGAAAATGTCTTCGTTGTTACAAGTAGTTTTAGAATTTGATATGAGTTATGTAAATTCCAGTTTCTATGTAAGCCATGAAACATGTTTAAAAGGTTTGTATGATTGAGTTATATCAGTTATATTTGATTAATTGTGGTTTTATGAACATAGTTTTAATTAGTGAAAATTGGTTGAGTAAATTTTGAAAGATGTGTCTATCAGACTTAAATGCTTCAATGTTTTAATCTGAGTCTTGCTGGTGGTTCGGTAGGGCAGGTAACTTTTATTATAACAGTTGTTGCTGTTAATATCATTAAGAGCATGTGTTTGTAATATAGAAGTGTATGGAAACTACAAATTGGCTGTGTGTTTAATTTCGATGTGTGGAAAGGAATAACACTTATCAGTAGGTAAACTAGAAAATCAGAAAAGGGAAATGCAAAGGCTCAGTCTGGATATAGTAGAGGTATGTGAAGTGAAGTGGAGAGATGACAAGCATTTCTGGTCAGATGCGTAAAGGGCAATTTCAATAGCAGCAAAATATGATATAACGGGAGTTTGATTCGTTATGAATAGGAAGGTAGGGCAGAGAGTGTGCTCCTGGGAACAGTCCAGTGATATGGTTGTTCTTAGCAGAATGGATAGCAAACCAAACCGACAACGTTAGTTCAGGCGTACATGCCGACGTCGCGAGTTGAAGATGAAGAGACAGAGTAAGTGTATGAGGATATTGAAAGTGTAATACAGTATGTAGAGGGATATGAAAATCTAATAGTCATGGGGGACTGGAATGCAGTTGTAGGGGAAGAAGTAGAAGAAAGGGTTACACGAGAATATGGGCTTGGGAAAAGGAATGGGAGAGGAGCAAGACTGAGTTATGTAATAAATTTAAGCTAGTAATAGCGAATACTCTGTTCAAGAATCACAAGAGGAGGAGGTATACTTGGAAAAGGCCGGGTGATAGGGGAAGATTTCAGTTAGATTACATCATGGTCAGACAGATTCCGAAATCAGATACTGGATTGTAAGGCGCACTTAGGAGCAGACATACTCATATCACAACTTAGTAATGAAGAGTAGGCTGAGGTTTAAGACATTAGTCAAGAAAAATCTATACGCCAAGAAGCGAAAGGACAGATCCAGGCCGGCCGAAGTGGCCGTGCGGTTAAAGGCGCTGCAGTCTGGAACCGCAAGACCGCTCCGGTCGCAGGTTCGAATCCTGCCTCGGGCATGGATGTTTGTGATGTCCTTAGGTTTAACTAGTTCTAAGTTCTAGGGGACTAATGACCTCAGCAGTTGAGTCCCATAGTGCTCAGAGCCATTTGAACCATTTTTTGACAGATCCAGCGTACAGGAAAATCAACCTTCGGTGACGTTAAAAGGAAGGGTCATAACATTAAGAGTGCAACGGGAATTCCACTGTCAAATGCAGACGAGAGAGCGGATAGGTGGAAAGAATACATTGAAATCCTCTATGAGGGGGAGGATTTCTCCGATATGATAGAAGAAACAGGAGTCGATTTAGATGAGATAGGGGATCGAGTATTAGAATCAGAATTTAAAAGAGCTTTGGAGGACTTAAGATCAAATAAGGCAGAAGGGATAGATGACTTTCCACCAGAATTTCTAAAATCATTGGGGGAAGTGGCATCAAAATGACCATTCATGTTAGTGTGTAGAATGTATGAGTCTGGTGAGATACAATCTGAATTCAACAAAAACATCATCCACACTATTCCGAAGACGGCAAGAGCTGTCAAGTGCGAGACTTACCGCACAATCAGCTTAATAGCTCATTCATCCAAGTTGCTGAGAAGAATAGTATACCGAATAACGAAAAAAAATTGAGGATGCGCTAGATTACGATCAGTTTGGCTTTAGGAAAGGTAAAAGCATGAGAGAGGCAATTCTGACGTTGCGGTTAATAATGGAAGCAAGACTAAATAAACTCAAGAAACGTTGATAGGATTTGTAAGCCTCGTGAGCCGTGGCGAGGCTCTCGGGCGCAAGACGCTATCGATTACTCCTCTGGTTGAGGTTGGCACTATGTGCGATCGCGAGCACCTCCCGTCGGAGCGGGTCCTAACGAGGGAGTGAGTGCGAGTACGGGAGTCTGCGGCGTACAGCAGGGGAGAACGGACATTGCGGCCGCACTCTGAGGCGACAAGAGAAGAGTTGTTCTGCACGTCCGAGAAGGGAGCGTTGAACAAGGCGGCAGTCAGCATCGCTTTCCGGGGGACAGAGAGTTGCGGTAGTCAAGCGAGCAGACACCAGCTCCGGGAGCAGTGCTCCGGTTTGTGGACGTGACGTGGGTCGTATTTTGGCGCAGTATAGTTTGCTTGGTACGCATCTGCTACTCCCTTTATGCCCACGTGTGTTGTTCTGTCCGTGTGTGCATTGAAAAGGTTACGCTCGGGCTGGAACAGTGGCTAGTGCTTTACGTTCATGCACCCTGACTCATTTGTTTGCTGCAGGCAGCTGTAATTTCAGAGATTTTTTTTTCGTCGCGATTGTCTTAGCCCGGTGGTGCCTAGTATCCGAGAACAAGACAGCTAACGTGTGACCTGTTGTTTTAGGTTTTGGAGTCCTGTTTGGGCAACCTAGTTATCACGCACACAAGTGTATTGCTGCCAGGTGAGGTTAGTCCTAATCTTGTGGAACTGAGCTTTCAGTGACTGGCTCGTCTGCAAATTAATTAATTTAACCTTTGAGGTGTGTTGTTTTTTTGCTTTCAACGGTGAATTTCTTGTCATTCACTTGTGTATGTTTCGCCGTTAATGATAACTGTGAGTAAGATAGCAAGGTCTTGAAGGGCTTGCGTATTGTGACTGTATTTTCGGCAACTGTTTAATTTGATTTCTTGTTTATCGGTCTGGTGAAAACTTATGCCAAGTTTACTAATTTCCGCCTGTGGTCCGGAAGTTGGCTTGAAGGTAAATCCGTTGGTAAATATTTACTGGCCCTAACTGTTAACTGATCTTGCGTTGAACTAATGCCATTATTAAATCGTTTCTTGTGTGCCATAAATTGTATTACCATAGACAAGGAGACAGGGCTCATTCTGTGGTCGAGGGGTAGGCACGGTTGCTGCTTTGCGCGTGGCGCCTTGTCGCTCGCTATCATTTCCCGCGTTAGTACAGGCGGCGTGAGATATGTTTGCTCGCGGTTGTATGGCCGCTAGTCAGCTGTGCCCGCTCCCGCTTCAGGGTGTGCCGTGTTTCGTAAGGCGTAAGTCACTGTTACTCCTGTGTTGCTGTCGGTCGCTTACCGAAACGTTAGTCTGTTTTAACACGGTGGCCACTGGGCCGTGACGATGTCGGTTGATGACCAGCGTTGGGCCGGTCGTCCGCTCTGAGTGGCTTCGGTCGCTTGGACTTCGCAGTTACCTTCTCGTTAAACAGACGAAACTTGTTTATTTGTTGTAAATTCCTAAGTAGTTTGTGAGAAAAGTTGTAACTCAGCTTTTCATGATTTTACACAATTCAATAATTTTTGGTAAGGCATTTTCCTATCTATGTTTTATTTAAATGAGAATTCTTTATTGGGGTTATTCACCTGTTGAAGCTCAACATAAATTTGTAACTTAGCTTTCATGATTTTACTTAATTTAAGCATTCTTGTAAAGCAGTCCTTTATCTACGTTTTACTGATTGGTAATTCTTTATTGGGGTTATTCACTGGTTGAAGGTTAACATATGTTTGTAACCAAGTTTATGTCCTTGCTTAATTGAGATTTGTTAAGAGACTTTATTGCTGGAAGATCATTAAAGCTTGGGTGCTTGTAATTGTGAATACTGTTGTCTATGTTGTGGGCTACCTTTCCTCTTCCACAGCCAAGCTGTCCTAACTACCAGTACACCTGGAAAAAGCGTTCGACAATGTAAAATGGTGCAAGACGTTAGAAATTCTGAAAAAAGTAGTGGTAAGCTATAGGGAGAGACGGGTCACATACAGTATGTACAACAGCCAAGAGGGAATACTAAGAGCGGACGACCAAGAAATAGGTGGTCCTATTAAAAAAAGTGTAAGACAAGGATGTAGCTTTTCCCCCTACTGATCAATCTGTACATCGAGGAAGCAATGCTGGAAATAAAAGAAAAGTCGATAAGTGGAACTGAAATTTGAAGTGAAAGGATACCAATGATATGATTCGGTGACGACATTGCTATCCTGAATGAGCAATGTAAGGAGTACAGAGTATGGATTGAGGGTAAATCGAAGGAAGACGAAGGTAATGAGAACAGCGAGAAACTTAACTTCATCTACTTCGTGACCATCAATCCTGATGTCAACGAATTCTGCTACCTAGGCAGTAAAATAACCGATGACGGACGGAGTAAGGTCATCAAAAGCAGTCAAGTAATGGCAAAAAGGGCTTTCCTGGTCAAGAGAAGTCTACTAATATCAAATATCGGGCTTAATTTGGGGAAGTAATTTCTGAGAATGTACATCTGGAGTACAGCATTGTATGGTAGTGAACCTTGGACTGGGGGAAAATCGAAACAGAAGAGAATCGAAGCATTTGAGATGTGGTGCTATAGACGAATGTTGAAAATTAGGTGGACTGATAAGGTAAGGAATGAAGAGGTTCTACGCAGAATCGGAGAGGAAAGGAATATGTGGAAAACACTGATAAGGAGAAGTGAGAGGATAATAGGACATCTGTTAAGACATGAGAGAGTGACTTCCATGTTACTAGGGGGAGCTGTAGAGGGCAAAAACTGTAGAAGAAGACAGAGATTGGAATGCAGCAAATAATTGAGGACGTAGGTTGTAAGTACTACTCCGAGATAAAGAGGTTAGTACAGGAGAGGAATTTGTGGCGGGCCGCATCTAACCGTCAGAAGACTGATGACCAAAAGCAAAAAAAGAGACATCGTGAGCAAATACCAGAAAAATTCAGATAGGTGGGACCTAAGTGCGGAACCGTGCGAGGTGGCGCAGTGGTTAGCACACTGGACTCGCATTCGGGAGGACGACGGTTCAATCCCGCGTCCGGCCATCCTGGTTTAGGTTTTCCGTGATTTCCCTAAATCGCTCCAGGCAAATGCCGGGATGGTTCCTTTGAAAGGGCACGGCCGACTTCCTTCCCCATCCTTCCCTAATCCTATGAGACCGATAACCTCGCTGTTCGGTCTCTTCCCCCAAACAAACAACCTAAGTGCGGGAGTGGGAGTGCGTTTGAGGGTGACTTTTGTACTTTTTCTTGAGTAACTCGAAAACTACGTCCTCTAGCTAGTGAAAAGTAGACTAGATTAAATTTCCTACAGAAAGCTTCCACTGATTTTTTTTCTGTAGGACTAATAGTCCTTGCCTAGCAAGCGAGAGAACATGAAAATCTCGCGTGTGGTTTAAGGAGGCCGGATATAACATTGCGGTTTGCATAGGACGACATCAGTGAGGGTAGCTGAATCGCCCTATATAAAACATTCCAAAATGACTGTATGTAAAAAAAACGAAATTTTTTTCTAGCCAAAGTTTCGTAACAGGTAAGTGAGCACTATGCCGTTCGAGAGCAAGAAAAGGTAAAGAGATTTTCATTGTAGCGAACGTGAACTTAAATCGTTGAAGAATTGCTGTTTACTGACTTGTTAGTGGATGTATTACTCGAGAGCGATAATCTATAATGCAATGTGATGATTGCGTGCAGTTAAAGTCTTAACTGATGTCGTTACATTACGGGTAGTCAACGATACAAAAAGTAATATGCTATGTTAAAGGCTAATACCAGTGAAACTTTGTTCTTCCTGCGTGACGCCCTGCACACAGCTGTACTGAAGTGACAGTGAGAATGTCATTACAAGTAACTCGTCAAAAGTAAATACTGATTGTTGCGACAATCCTGTGATTACATACAAGCGAAAACACTTTCACGTAGATTTGCTAGCCAGTATGAAATGCACATGTCAACATTGAAGACAAAGGTTTTCAGAAATGATTGAAATCATTCACCTTTTGTATTAGCAAACTTTCACCCTATTATCGGCTTCAAGTAGCGTAACGACACATCGTATAGTACATTCCGTAGTATTCGTTTACAACATTGTCGGGACCCTTGTGTAGCTGTGGCGAGACAGAAGAAGATCGAAAGATGTAGGCACTGAACCTCTGGAGGTATCTTGAGTTATTTACATCTTTACTTACATCCATGTTTCTCTGTCTTACCAACTTTAGACAACGGCTCCCGCAGTGCTGTCAACAACTATTAATAATTGTAGCATTTGATGATGAGTCGCTAGGCAACTCAAAACCAGAATAATAATTCAACTACCATGAAGACGAATGTTTCCAATCATTTCTGAAAATCCTTGTTTATCATAGCCATAGGGTTCGACATATATAACGGATAAAAGCTTTAAGTAACCAAGATTTTTTGTTTTTTGTTAAAGCTATCTGTGAACTATTCACATGACACATTAACGAACACTAGAAATGTATGTATTTCTGACCTTGCTCATGTATACTGTTCACACGTGGCGTCTCAGAGCTCCTAAATATTTGTGGGAATCGCATTTTAGTACCATCAAGAGCTATTGATGAAATAAAGTTTCGATGAACCTATCATCATCAGGTAACATAAAATTACTTGTATCAGCTATGGTATCGTACTTACTGCAGCATCAAAAACTAAAATAAAAGTCTATCCTTTGCCCTGCCTCAGTAGAAGCTGTACACTATAGGCTACTATAAATAACTATTGAAACGCGTATGTATTTAGTACAGCGATGGCGAGGCATGACAGAATCTCTGACCAGAGAGTTATTTATCGTTGCTAGTCTGCGCTTGACCGCGCGAGAGTTCAGTTGCATGTAGGGAGTCGGCAGTTGCAGTTGTGTGTGAGAAGTCGGCGGGCGTCGACATGGGACTCTGGTCAAGATTCAGGACGAGGTATATTTTTTAAATAAGGTAATGAAGCAGCATTGCGCTCATCTGATAATGTAACGCATCTTAAGTGTAATTAATTTGTTCAAGAATCGCCCCAATAATAATTTTGTTTTCAAAGCAATTTTTTTTAGAAAACAATCATTTGAATTGAAAGAAAGTTTCCCATGCATTTCCTTAAAGAAAAGTTTCACTTAAATTCAAAGTTGCACAGGGCCTAAGATCGACATTTCGGTCTATTTCCGTTTTCATTGTCACTGAGATTTCATCATCATTGAATTGTCTTACATTTTTGTGGGCAGCTTACATTTGGCTCAGATTGCTATTTCTCATTTAATTGTCATTGTCAATAAATTATTTTATTTGCTGGAAGGTTACACTAGGTTCTATTCTCATTAACATTTAAATATTGTCTTTCGAAATTTTGTGGGGAGGTTACACTATGTTATAATGATCAGTTGATCGAAACTGGTTGTGAATACATGTTTATTTCTTGAGCAGCTCTGGGTGCTTATTAAATTTCTTAAAATTACACACACACTTGCAGTATCTGGGAAGAAGCAGTGACTAATTTCACCAACGTAAATTTCTTTTACAGTGGTTTTCCTAAATTATTTTAGACAAATGACGCGATAAGTCTTTCAGTAGAGCCTATCTCATTTTCTTGTCCGTCTTAGACCTTACCAGACCATCCCCAACGATGAGGATGTCAAACTACGCCATTCCGTCTCTTCTTAATTGAGGAAAAACCTATATCCCGTCTGAGGCACAGAAATCTACAGGAAATATAAATACAGGTAAAAGGAGTATGTAGTAATCGCAGGTGACGAAAGAGTATATGTGGAAATGCTATGAATGAACTAATATTTAAAAGAACAAAGTAAGTGTGAGCAGCAACGAGATATTGAATTATTGCCCAGATGCACTTGGAATCAAAACACAAAGCGATGGCAGCTACTGATATCTAGTGGACTATTGCCGTCAATTATCCGATAGCATCGTCAACACTTACAAGAATTAAAATAACATTTCAGGTAAAATATTTGGTGTTTTCCGAATAAAAGTTAAAAGTTTTTAGGTGGTGTTTGTACTGACCCAATCAGTATTACACGGATTTGCGTCATATACCACTTTCTAATTATGTATCTGGTAATTTATTTGACAACCGAAAATGTGTAATTCTAAAAAATTGGTCAATAACTTTGCAACTATCGTAACTTTACATCTGCTGATAGTCCAAAATACAGTTCAATAATGAAACTACTGCAGTAGAACTTATCAGTAGAAAAGCTCTTAACTAGTGAGCAATGAATAAATTTGTGTCGTTCCCTATTCTCCTTCCGAACAAGACTCGTAAGGCATAGCGGTACCGACGGATCGTCGTGTCATCCTCTGCCGATAGGCGTCACTGGCTGCGGATGTGGAGGGGCTTGTGGTCAGCACACCTCTCTCCCCGCCGTTGTCAGTTTTCGTAACCAGAGCCTCTGCTTCTCAGTCAGCTATCTCCTCAATTGATCTCACAAGACCGCTTGTGAACAGCGCTCGGCAGACCCGGATGGTGCCCCACCCAAGAGCTACCCAAGCCCAGCAGCGCTTAACTTCGGTGTTCTGGCGGGAACGGGTGTTACCACTGGAGAAAGGCCACTGGGATCATGGCGACGTGATGTTTGTGATTATTATTATAAACACTAATTCCTATATTTTCAATCGAATTAAGCAATGCATAACTGAAAAGGTAATTTGAAGTGATACAGTTTCATTGTCTAACAAGTTGTTTGTTTTAAGTGATTACAACAAAATTAATTCATTAAAAAGTCTTTAAAAATTAGCACAATATTTTCCTTTAAATAGAATATGTAGTTTTCCATTTTCAGAGAGATTGTCACTCACAACGTGAGCATGTGTACTTCCAACAGAAAAACTTCAAGTATTATCAGTTGGTTCCATAGTTTGATTATTACGTCTCGAGGACCGTTCTGTTTCTTTAAATTAATTATTTATTTTCAATTAAATAATTCATGTAAATTTTTGAACGTTTTACTTACGTTGGAATTTTGCGCCGGCCGTAATGGCTGAGCGGTTCTAGGAGCTACAGTCTGGAACCGCGCGACCACTACGGTCGCAGGTTCGTATCCTGCCTCGGTCATGGATGTGTGTGATGTCCTTAGGTTAGTTAGGTTTAGGTAGTTCTAAGTTCTAGGGGACTGATGACCTCAGATGTTAAGTCCCATAATGCTCAGAGCCATTTGAACCATTTGTAATTTTGCACTGTTTCTTCCTGAATTAGTAAGCCCATCTAATTTAGGTTTCAGACGAAACAAAGCAAGCAGCTGTCAATGTAGATCGTCTGTCTTAAGCTTCCTCCTTCGATTCAATTTGATATTTGGATTCAGTGCCCTGTTTTCGTAGCTGTATGGCTCACTATCAAAAGTGGGCCTATTAAAGGCTTCTTCTGGCCATTAGTTTCTCTCCAGACCTTCCGCATTCCAGACTCTCACAGACTGATACGAGACTTACGAGACTAACAGGCCTAGGGCAAAGTACAACGGGAAAGACGTCGCTTAACAAGTCATTTGGGTGTTACTGGAAAAGGTGAGCCACGCCAGCAGATCAAAAATATTAATCACGTAAGCTCAGATCAATAATAAAATCACGAAGTCCCAATGTGAGCTATTTGACGATAAATGCAGGTCTTGATGTTCAGTCCGAGACATATTTCCCGAAATGGCTATCAAGTATATAAGCGTCGCTTTACCCTTTCCACGACATCCATTGTGGATTTAGAAAACACTTATCAGGTTAACGCAACTAACACTCCCTACTATTAACATCGAAAGCGCCTCTGATGGAGGCAATCGGACTGATTTTGTCTCTACAGCTTAACGAAAAGCTCATTTGCAGTACCGTGACGGTGGGGCGCTCTTCCAAGCACCAAAAGCAATTCTAATTGTGACATTGTGAGGGTGATTGCGTTATTATTGTTGATATCATACATCATCGCCTTAGCAATCAATTTTTTCTATTCTACATATGACGACTGTTACCCAATAAACATTGTAGGAACGCCCAGTTAAATCATTTTGATTAGTACCGTGATCATATTGTAGATAAAAGTTAGATTTTGCAGTTTAAGAATCGTAAAACAACAGCGCCGTGCCAAAACAATTAATGAATCGAAACTGGAACCAGTTATTTCGAACAGTTCTGGCAGTGAGTAAGTGTGAGAAGCCCGCCCGGTTAGCCGTGCGGTGTAACACACTGCTTTCCGGGCGGGAAGGCGTACCTGTCCCCAGCACGAATCCGCCTGGCGGATTAGTGTCGAGGTCCGGTGTGCCGGCCAGTCTGTGGATGTTTTTTAAGGCGGTTTTCCATCTGCCTCGGCGAATGCTGGCTGGTTCCCCTTATTCCACGTCAGTTACACTATGTCGGCGATTGCTGCGCAAACACATATGCGTAAGCCATATTTACTCTGCCACGGAAAGATAGGGGTTACACTCGTCTGGTGTGAGATGTTCCCGGGGGGTCCACTGGGGGGGCCGAACCGCACAATAACCGTGTGTTCGGTGTGGGGCGGCGGTGGGGTGAGTGGACTGCTGTAGCCTGTTATGGGCTTGTGTATCACTGCGGGCTACGGCGCCTCTCCTCTAGGTCCCCAGTTCCATATAATACAATGCAATACAATGGCGAGAAGTGTAATCATAACATAGGCTTGATTATATGCAAATCAGATTAACTGAGTCATTTGTTAGTATTCTATTTCGAATGTCCAGATGGGGTTTAAATTATAATCTCTTACTGCTACAGTATTTAGATGCGTGTGAGCATGGGCTGAAAGGGGACATCGAATACACAGAAGAGAAACCACTCCAGTGGTGAGACGCTTACTTGCTTTGTGGTGGATAGCAACAGAGGCATGTAGTTCATCAGGATACTAATTTCACAACACTCCAAGAACATATTTCTAGCGTTGAATCTCCAAATATTCTTCAGCCCTTTACAGTTCGCTCTATTAGTGACCTCGATTATAATATTAAGCAAACAGTAGCTTGCGAAGAAGCAGTTATTGCTAGTGTGTTGTCAATGAATAGAAACTTCACAAGTCTTAACGAATTTTACAGTGAGTAGCAGATTCTGTATAGAGGTAGTAATTTACAGAGTATACATTGAAATGTACACGTAAATCGAAATTTCTTCATTCTGACTATGGCATCCGTTCAAAGGTGTTTTTCTGAAAGCGTGCGGTTTTGAACTCTTTAACTGAAAAGAAAATCTCTGCATATAGACTTGGCCACTGTTTTAGACGGAATGTGACGGACACGGATGGCATACAAGAGTAGCGTTGCTCAACTATATTATGAAGTTTCCAGAATGAGATTTTCACTCTGCAGCGGAGTGTGCGCTGATATGAAACTTCCTGGCAGATTAAAACTGTGTGCCCGACCGAGACTCGAACTCGGGACCTTTGCCTTTCGCGGGCAAGTGCTCTACCATCTGAGCTACCGAAGCACGACTCACGCCCGCTACTGGCACGGATGGAATACAAGAGTAGCGTTGCTCAACTATATTATGAAGTTTCCAGAGTGAGATTTTCACTCTGCAGCGGAATGTGCGCATTAACAAAATTTCGAACTATGTTCAGGTATCTTCCCTGAGGATTTTCGTCCAAGGTAACTCCTAACAGAGGGATAAAGTGGTTGTGATTGTTCGGTTTATCTCAGCAGTTACATTAGTATTCGCAAAAACAGCTCCACAACAGTGAAAACCCCCGTATCATGCAATCACTTTAGCATCTAGTTTCTCGTATGGTTTATGTGTAGATGCAAAAGTGCTGTGATGTGGTAGCCATCGGTGCGAAAACGACATAGTGACGTTGTGCCGCTCCCCCAGTGAATTTAATGAAACCACACACGAGTTGCATATAGGCTAATCAGTAGACCTACTCATATTGCTGTGAATCACTGTTAATGTACAACCAAAACGGCCAGAGAAACAAACCCAAGATAGAACTGCTGCTCCAGACTGAATGCAAGCTTGAGGGCGGAGAACAAAGCCGGCATTACTGCTGCCAACAGCAAGTACCGTCAGTAAACCGAACGAGTTTCCACGCAAGTCAAGTCATGCAGTGCATACCGTCAACATTTGTACAGTTGTGCAGATATGTTCCGTACTGTACAGTTACAAGACTAAATGGGGCAAGCAAATCAACCGAAATGCAATTATTTTGGAGCAAGCAGCAGCAGAGGACAGTCTACTTCTACCAAAGAACTCCGAAAATATCCCTGACAACTTCCGTAATTTTGTAGAAGTTCGTAATGGTGGACTAGAATGTGTCTAGGGTATTGAAATTTGTTCTCGCGATAGAGGAAGCTCTATAAAGGAACAATCCTCCATTTAAACAGTGGAAAATGCGAATGATTCAAAGCTTCGCGTACGTATTTAGTCGCGTTTTGGTTGCTGCTGTCATTGCTCAGTGACTCTCAAGCATGAAAATTCTATTCAAATGCTTACATTTAAAGAATGTCGGAATTTAGTTCATCTGACTGCGATGTTGACGAAGATATGTTCTTTCTCCATTAAGAGAATGATTAACGAAAGAGCACAAAGGAAGCTATTGGTCATTGATCAACCTGGCTCTATCCTTTTAAAGACGGCCTCTCAGAATCATAAATAATACATGTAATACAAAATATGTTATTTCAGATAAGGTATTTCGTTTGATGGTACTAAATGAAACACAAATACTTGAATCTTAAGTTATTATTCCGTAGGTAGACAGTACACGAGACTGACGCCTCTACCACGACCAGACGAAGAAAGATATGTATGAACAGAGAAGACAGTAGAATCTAAAACATCAACTTCATAAAAATAAGATAAATTAGAAGATGGGTAGTCTGTCAGTATCATCTGAATAGCAATACGCGTTAGTCCTCCTTTTATATTTTCTAATAATGAAAACTCGTTGTTCCTGATTCTAGCGTATACTTTACAATTTATGCTTCTACGTCTTCACCCACATTCATACTTGTAAAAAACCATTCAACAGTCAAGATCAATTAAAACATTTTTTTTTTAAATTTAAGACAACCCCTTTCAACAGACTTTGCTGTCATTTTCAGATATTAAAATCTTTTTGTTGTAAAACATGTTCATTTTACTCTGAACAACATGCACAAGCTGTGAAGTGGATAAAAATTAGCATATTGTAAAAGGTTTGTCATCGCTAAAATGTTTAAAAACATGCTGATTTTTATCCACTTGACATCTTGTGTATGTGGTTCAGCATAAAATGAATATGTTTTACGGCAAAAACATTTTAAGACCTAAAGATGATAACAAAGTCTGTTGAAACTTTGTGTTAAACAAAATAAATATTTTATGCGATCTTGGCTGCTAAATGGCTTTTTACAATTAAAACAGATCGCCCTTCAGTACTCTCAAAAAGAGAAAACTACATATGCACTGTGAAATGAATTGTACAGGGTACGCCTCACTGTACCAGTTATTAGCGGTTTCCCGTTCCATTCACGTATGGAGCTCGGGAATCATGATTGCGCGTGCTGTAATTATTCTAGTATTGTCCTCACGATTCCTATGTGGCTGACGTGTAGGGGCTAGTAGTATATTCCTAGAGTCATTATTTAAGACCGCGTCTTGGAATTTTGTTACTAGACTTTCTCGTAATAGCTTCCCCTATCTTCGAGAGTCGGTCAGTTTGATTCTTTCAGTATCTCTGTGACACACTCCCACGAATCAGACAAACATGTGATCTTTCGTGCTGCCCTTCTGTGTATGAGTTCAATATTCCCTGATAGTCCTATTTGGTACAGGTCCCACTGTTCTTTCTGTGTATCACTTGTTTTCGTTTATGCTCTCAACATATTTCAGCATCTGCTCTGAAATAGCTGCTTATCCCAGTGTTACCATGACATCGAGATATAAAGTTGATTTATATTAGCTTCTCGTAATTTTCGACTGGCACGTGTTTAGAATATGCTGTAAACTGTTAACATATCCCACACTACTGAACAGTTATTCCTTATTTCATCACAGAACAACAGAGTTACATTTTTTCGGTGTAGCAATGACATATACTTCCTTTTTCCAGTGGTGTTTTTTTCATAATTGTTTGATACTCAATATTGAGTAGTACATACGTTTCAGTTTTTTCTAATGTAACTACGAGCCACATTGATAATGACCTAAAATGTTGATGAATCACACCACTTTTCAAAAAATTTTGTATCTTAGTCTTATCCTAGAACAATACTCTGTCAACCACTATAAATTCGCATTACGGAGACCAAAGAAACGCACAAACAATAATGTAAGTATAGCATCTGCACAAGATTCTCATTGTTAACAGATTTGTATAGAATCGCACTGTGTCGTAGCGAGCTACTTGTCGGAACTCATACTACCTCTCGACAAACAAGGCGATTCAATCATTTATCTCTAAAGATACTATGCTGCAATGAACGTCTAACTCCTAATTCCGTGTGAATCATCTTGTTGCGTAGAAACATACAACCTTCTTCCAAGTACAGAAGAGGAAGTGAAACAAGCTAGTGGTTAGCAGTCCCTCAGCCCCGCCTGTGGTATACGCGCCACGGCGAGTGAGGGTAGACCTGTTTTTTGTGGGCACCCGAGGTCAGCCGTAGATAAAAGGCTCATTAGCGTCGCCGCTTATCGCCACTAACTGCTGCCCACACGGCTCGCGGGCGCCTGTCTGTCTTGTGCCAGCCCTCAATCAGTATCCCTCCTCCCATCCTCCCCCCCCCCCCGCCAAATCACTGTCGGTGGTGAACCCAGGGCCGGACGACCGTGACGGAAGGAACGCCCCCGCAGTATGAAGCGAGTAAGTGACCGATGAGCATGAGGCGATCAATCTCTGTATAATCAAACTGCGACGAAGAGACGTTATGTTCTTGTTAGTCCGTAGATATTCAGTCTTCAATGCGAATCCTGACTCGGGCATGGATGTATGTGATGTCCTTAGGTTACTTAGGTTTAAGTAGTTGTAAGTTCTAGGGGACTGATGACCTCAGAAGTAGTTAAGTCCCATAGTGCTCCGAGCCATTTGAACTTACTTTTTTTTTTTTTTTTCCTTACAAATGGTTTCCTTCATATGTCAAGGAACTTCTCGAGTGTTAAGCCCCAATCCCAAGATCATGCTTTAGTAATGCTCATCTGAAAGTGTTAACAATTATGACAACAAGAATAGAGGGATGTATGTGTTTGTGTGTTACACTTCACAAAATGAACATCGTCGATATTCACAGGGATTACAAAGGTCTACTCCATAAAGATCGAAGGCGAACGCCCTGGTAGTTACAAACAGTAGCTAGGTATCCCCTCTGATGGAATGCATGTAGAATAATACTGGTGTAAGAGATGATAACTGACAGAATGTGATGGCACGCAACTGAATGTGGAACCGGCTACTGCGATAATACATTTTATAGGCACGGAAAAAAAAACATTCAGAGGCTGAAAACCTTCAGCGGTTCTGTGTGGTACAAATTAGAATGTCACATACTTTTCAGGAGGGACAGTTTGCTCTAAAGGCGTATGAGTTTTACACGCAAACCAGGAATCAAGCAAAAGCAAGTTATTTCGACCAACTATTTGCGAAAAGCAATCTTGTACTGTAACTGTAGCTCTCTTATGCACATTTTCCCATTTTTGCTTGCAGTGACGCAAATATTCCCCAGTGCCATTGCAAGAGCACGCACACGAGAATAATTCGTTGGGGGCAGATCACCTCCAACCTCTAGCAGCACAATAAATAACTTTCCAGCCAACTTACTATCCAGATTAACAGTTGGCATAATTTTATGCGAATGTGTTAAGACATTGACATTGGTTGATCATGATACAACTCTCTTGTTACTTACAATTCCCATGTGTTTTTTCTTATGTATTTCCTCTACAAATCCCGATTCGTCTGAACTGAAAATTATGAAAAACAGATAAGTTTTGTTTACCTCATCTACAGTTTTTCGGACGGATTCTGCTGTTTGGTGTGCATCGTCAAGTTGATGCTTTGTTTGAAATTTCATCTTACGTCCTCCAACTATGTAACACTGTCTGAAGTTACGCAAACATCCACTGTTTCCCGTGAAATCACTGTAATCTGTGTCACGTGCAATTTGATGAACATAACGCAGTAGGTCACTATCATGCACATCATGTAAATTGTATCGAGCATCCCTGAAAAGCGCAGTTACCACTTATTGTAACCTGTGCACTTTGTCCTCTCTTGAATATCCGTGGTTTTTGTGTGCACTACATGGTCATATTGCTGAGGACTTATTCGATATCTGTTTGTATATTTTTTCTTTACTATGGTGAGGAAGATCTTCCATGCACGTAACTGCGTTTACTACCTGTTCCCTGGACAAGGTTTGTTCTTCACCACGGTACACTGGAGACGGGGTTTGTGGGTTCCTGTCCAACAAGGATGATGAACTACATGGCCCTGCATCTGTTTCATTATCACTTTCACTAGTTAAGCACGTACTCTTCAAGTGCATTGTCCGCATAGTCAACCGTATACGACACCATACATTCCACTGACTCATCGTGTAAAAACACTAATATTTCATCTGCCACTCCTTCCTCACACTGCGAAATTCCTTTGGATCCTTTCTGACGAAATGTCCACTTTGGCAGCTGTTGTTGAATATACAGTGCAATGTTTGATTTGTTAATCGTTGCCACAGCTGTGCTCTGTATCAGCACCACTATCATTGTAGCACTCTTTTGAGCTACTCGTTGACTAAGCAGTGCAACTAGACTTTGTAGCCTCATTCTAAGCTCGCCACTGGATATCTCCAGTCCCGCCTCCTGTGGCCATTAGCAGCCAAGTTTGTGGTTGCGTGGTACATATATGTGGAGCGTCGAATGACGCAAACATCATTGGCCTTTTGCGAACTCGCTTTCCCTGTAACGAAAGAGGAAATAGTTATTGGCTGCCATGTAATGGGGAGTGGGGGCGGTGTAGGAAGAGTTTGATAGCAAAAGAAGCAGTATGATTGACTGTGTGCTTCACATGGCGAGTTGAAGTATTGTCGGGAAGTCAAAACACTCCATCGGGCAGCTTGCCAAGACGCCTCCCATAACCTTGTTGGGAGATTTTGTTAGTTTGTTTCTGATGGTTCGCTCGTTCCAAGCACAACCTTCCAGCAGCACACCATAACAGTCTCAAATAACACTCACGATCACCTGTCCCGATGTAATAATACATCGTACTTCGGTGTATCATGCCGTAGTCGTACTGCATCAACTATATACGATGAGTAACATTACCATTTAATCTTATTTCTGTTTAACGAATGCATACTAACAGAAATTTAAATTGAAAAAAGACTACTAAATATGCTTATGTTTTTGTTTCTTTGTTACATGAGCGGCGCATGGAGCCAAAGACATTTTCCACCGCTGCACGAAGAGTTTGCGTCGCTGGATGTTATCTTCCCTGAGGCCAAGGTCGTGCAGAGGAAGAACATGCATGATTCTCGATTTAATTGCTGTGTTAACTGTTGTAACAATATAAAACATAGAAGAAAATATTACATGTGATGAAGTATGACCATTTTCGACCCAGCCACGATTGCCTTTGCATATGTGTTGATTAACTTATAGTTTCCTTACCTGGTAGTAGCATGTCCGTTGCACTGTGTAATAAATATGTTTGATATGAGTAGCCCAGTTGCAAAAGCGGCTATGTGACCAAAATTCAAAAATTGAGTCAGAGACAGGCCCATTTATGCGACAACAATTCAATCTTTTAATGTTGGCAAGAACGAACAATGCACGTGCCTCAATAAAACACGCGGAGAAATTGCTCAAGGACGTATTTGTACTAGTTGAAGCACATTGATGGTTCATCTGCGTGTTGTCATTGTCGTGTCACTGTTGTTAACTTGTACCATGACAGGGTATTGAAATAAAAATTTCGATATTTTGGGTTAGTATTGTTGATCGACGAAAGAGAGAAGAAAAAAAGTTTCATGGAAACACAGGAATACAGCAGTATAAATCAAATTAAAAGCAATGGTGGTAACATTAAGAGTGCAATGGGATTTATGCTGTTAAACGCAGAGGAAAGAGTGCGTAGTTGGAGGAGTATATTGAGGCCCTGTGTGAGGGGGCAGGAATTGTCTGATGGCTTGATAGAAGAAGAAACTGGAGCCTATGAGGAAAACGAATGGTATCCATTATTAGAGACAGAATTTCTAAAATTTCTGGAGGATTTTAGTTAAAGTAAGTCAGAAGGAACAGATTTATTTATTTATTTAATCGTATGGCTAGGGCTACCCGTCTGGCGGGCCGTTCGCCAGGTGCCGGTCTTTCTATTTGACGACACTTCGGCGACCTTCAGTCGATGAGGATGATAGGATGATGATGAGGACAGCACAACACCCAGACCCTGAGCGGAGAAAATTCCCCGACCCAGCCGGGAATCGAACCCGGGCCTTGAGGATTGACAGTCCGTCACGTTGACCATTCAGCTGTGGAAGGAACAGATAACAGCCGGCCGGGATGGCCGAGCGGTTCTAGGCACTACAGTCTGGACCCGCGCGACCACTACGGTCGCAGGTTCGAATCCTGCCTCGGGCATGGATGTGTGTGATGTCCTTAGGTTAGTTAGGTTTAAGTAGTTCTAAGTTCTAGGGGACTGATGATCTCAGAAGTTAAGTCCCATAGTGCTCAGAGCCATTCCAACCATTTTTAAACAGATAACATTCCATCGGAATTTCTAAAATAAGTGTTGCAAATGGCAACCAAACAGCTATTCAAGTTAGTACGTCGCTGTCTCGGATTCTAAACACTATCAGACTTTCGGAAAAATAACATCCACCCAGTTCCAAACATACCAAGAACAGGTAGGTGCGAATACTATTGCACAACACGACATGTATCAAAGTAGTGAAACTGGACATCGATCGCTCAACAAAATTTTTACTCCATACTTTTGTAATTATATTTCTCGAGGAAGGAAATAATAAATTGCTTGGTTCCATGCCTTAGGAGTGTGAGAATCTGTTTTAACTATTTACGGTTGATGGGTCGCGACGCTTGACATAGCTGAAGAGTATTTTATGCCGATGATCTTATTATACAGTATTTCTTCGCTTTCAAACAAACAGAAGTCGATGACTCAGGGGTCTGGTGCGCCTTGAATTACATATGCATCACATCCTGGACGACAGTGTATTAAATCGTAACAGGAATCGAAAATTTTAAATTTACCTCAGTCTTATTTTTCAGGGGGAAACATACATTCACCAACGCGTCACATGGCTGCTCACAAGCAGTGTTTCAAGAAGAAAACGATTCAAGTTATTTGTAACCTTGTTTTCCTATCTCCAAGCAACAAAAGATTTTTGTTATTTCGTATGATCAGAGGAAAAATGCTTAAATCACCTGCAACGACTTCACATATCTCACAATATCGATGAAACTTATCTTCAGTCCGACAACTGTTTTACGAGTTACTCTTTCATTTGTTCGACACTTGAGGACGACGAATGCATCGTTTTGCGAAACATTTGTGTATTTCCTCGTCGGCCTCTAACCATGAATCCAGTTAATTGATTCTGTAGAATAATGAAAGGAAACTCACGGCTGTTAAGGGGAAAAAGGCTAATTATCTTGCAGTGGAAAACCTCTTCACGTTATTAGACAAGAATAGACGATAGGGCCGACCGGAGTGGCCGTGCGGTTCTAGGCGCTCCAGTCTGGAGCCAAGCGACCGCTACGGTCGCAGGTTCGAATCCTGCCTCTGGCATGGATGTGTGTGATGTCCTTAGGTTAGTTGGGTTTAATTAATTCTAAGTTCTAGGAGACTGATGACCTCAGAAGTTTAGTCGCATAGTGCTCAGAGCCATTTGAATCAATAGACGATAGGTATCTGGAACACAATGACAACTCATCGGTGTGGATATCTACTGATTACCGCAGCTGCCAGTCAGATATTTCTGAACCCAAAGCTACGTTAATGAATTTTGAAACAGATGACAGGTGGAAGAGGTCGAGAAAACATCATCCACGTTATTAATGATAAGTCTTAAACTACGGGAGCACTTACAAAGATTGTCACTTGCCTCAGATTCATTTGGTACATCAAAGTGATTGCCTGTACGCCTTAATTCATTTAATTTCCCGTCGTTTTTGAAAGACCCATCGGAGACAAGGCAGTCTACAGCAAATGTCATGAAAGCAACCAGTCGTCAGTAGACTCAACGCAGCAATATTTGTAATTAGATTAAAGTCGTTTCGCTGGCAGGCCCATTTAATTTCGCATCTGATTACTCACGTTAGGGCATCAGGTAACATTTGCATTATAAGCTCGACAAAAGATAGTCTGTCGAGTATCACTAAAAATGATTAATTATAAGAATTATTATTGATCCCAGTAAATGCATCATAGAATTGTAGACCTAAGAGCTTTTACTGCAAATGGAATGATTCTTAGAGGAATCATCCGGGCCACGGACGTGTGGCTACCATTTGTACAGTTAGTAACACTTATGAACATGCCTTAAGCACGCAAATAATGATCTCCCTAAATGTAATTAAAGACTTAATCGAGCTCCTGTAACAGACGGTGTTCAGCGAGTTAAGACAGGCTCTGAGCACTATGGGACTTAACATCTGTGGTCATCAGTCCCCTAGAACTTAGAACTACTTAAACCTAACTATGCTAAGGACAGCACACAACACCCAGTCATCACGAGGCAGAGAAAATCCCTGACCCTGAGTTAAGACAGTCTTGCTATGATTGCCACTAGTTTTCTTTTTTTGTTACTTGTATCTGCTGAATGCCACATAATATTAGAACGATATCACTTGCGTTGCTGAATGCGGAAAATGTTCGTGGTGACTGGCGCAGTGAAAGAGGACAAGAGAGCACAACATCGCTTGGAGCAGGCTTACAATGAAAACAAAAACGTCTCGAGAAAATCGTTGTGTGGACATCAAATTTGTTAGAAACCTGCTCTATTACAAAACAAATAAGTCCACACTGAAGGGTGGTCAGTCAACACCAAAATGAAAATCAATTGCAAAGGAATAGGAAGCTTTGAGAAATAATTTTTAAGAGCCGAACTGACCTGCTACTAATATAGTGGGTGGATTTACATGTAACATGGGAACTGGTGTCGATGGAATGTATGGCACACGATTCTATTCCATTCACAGAAATCTAAGTTCTCGTTTCGCTCAGAATGAAAAAGAAATTGGAAGGATTTTCGGTACGTGAAGGTGATACCCGGAATGAGAATGCAGCCGATTGCAATTTCATTGATTTGCTTAAGCCAAAAGATGTAAGAATCTCACCATCACAGCTTGATCTTCAACGTGGACAGCACGTCGTCCTTTAACGAGGACATTCAATGAAACATTATACCTGACTAACCGACAGGAAGACAATGCAAGTAGGAGGTGGCGATAGAAGCTTTTCTGTCTCAGAAAATTTGTTATACTCGTAGTTATAATATGAAATGGCTCTGAGCACTATGGGACTTAACATCTTAGGTTATCAGTCCCCTAGAACTTAGAACTACTTAAACCTAACTAACCTAAGGACATCACACACATCCATGCCCGAGGCAGGTTTCGAACCTGCGACCGTAGCGGTCGCGCGATTCCAGACTGAAGCGCCTAGAACCGCTCGGCCACCAGCGGCCGGACCAGTTATAATATGCTCAAGAAGTCTGAAGAAAACCGATGCTAAGGATACTGGTCTGTAACATATCGGATCAGTTTTTTTTACGCTTGTTTTATATAGGAGTCACCTGCGCCTTTTTGAAGTCGCTTGAGATTTTGCACACGGTTAGAGGTTCACGATAAATGCTACAGACCTGTGCCGAAGTGATTTCTATGTGAAATGAAACTCGGATTCCATCTGGACCTAGCGGCTTGTTTGTTTTCAAGTCTGTCAGTTGCTTCTCAAAGCCAGGGATGCCTATTTCTACGTCCTCTCTGACTTGCTCAATCGATGGTGTCCACTAGCCCAGGAAGATAAAAAAGATATTTCTGTTACCCCAGTTCATATTCATACAAAAATGCTTGTAATAAGATGCAGTATCGATACATATGTATACGTGCATGGGTGCCTCCTTGAGTTAGTAGCGTCACCTTAACATCCAAACGAAACGCTGAGAAAAACGAATTCATTTCAATCAGAACTTACCACTATTTCACGTGCAAGTAAGTGCGCTTTCCTAGCAGTATTTAGTTTTGAAGACTATTTGAGACATCAGTCCCATGTTCGTGTTCATTAGTTTAGCTCTAATAACATTGCATCTTTTTCTATATACGGTTTTTGTCACCGATCTTTATTGCACAAATGTTATATGGTTCTCAATATTGTTACTGTTAGTAGCCCTTTGGCATCGACGGTAATGAATTTCACCTGAACTTCGTCACTCCACCCTCTATCCTTCAGGAGAGTCAACTGCCGAACTACATCTACATCACACTCCGCCAACCATTTGATGGTGTGTGGCGGAGGGTACATCTGGTACCACTAACTGATCCCCACAACCATTTCTTACTCGCACATGGCATGTGGGAAGAATGATTGTCAATGAGCCTCTGTATTGGCTCTAATTTCTCGTCGTGGTCACAACGCAAGAGGTATGTGGAAGGAAGTAATATGTTTCCCGACTCTTACTAAAAAGTATTCTTGAAATTTTAGTAGTAAATCTCTCCGTGTAGCACAACACCTGTCTTGTAGCGTCTGCCAGTGGAGTTTGCAGAGAAGCTCGGAAACGCTCCCGCCGACCACACGACCCGGTGACCATTGGATCTTCTCCATCAGTCCTATGTGTTAAGGATCCCATACTGATGAACACTGTTCAACAATCGGTCAAACAAACCCCTTGTAAGCCACTTCCTTTGTAGCTGAGCTACACTTCCTTAAGATTCTTCCTATGAATCTTATGTGGCACCTGATTTCCCTGTTATTTGTTTTAAGTGACCTATCGTTCTGGATAGTTAATCCTAGATATTTTACTGTAGATATTGTTTCCAGGAGTTCCTCATCAGTAATGTAGTTGTGCAGCAACGGCTTTTTTCCCTGTGTAGTCGTGGTTGTCGCATCAGAACCATGAACCAGCTGACCTAAATCACTTCAAACAGACCTTAACAATCCTCATAGACTCATGACGAAGTCAAGATTTATTTCCAACGTGATTTTTAAATAATGTGACTGTTTACCTCATGTTCTTATCTTCAAACGAAGCGAAAAAGCAAATTAAGTGGTTATTTAGAGGAATATTCATACGTTTGACACCAACTTGAATACAACAGTTCGTGTGCTGTTGACAGTGAGTATTCTAATTAGGTTTTCAAATACACGCTTAAGAGAAAAGGGACTGTTCTCTAAAAGTTCAGTCTCAGTTGTGAATAGTGTAAATTCAACTTGTGTTGAAGCCTCCTAGCTGAGAGGCCTAAAATTATTCACTATCTTTCTCTCCTCGTCTTCGGAAGACGTCTTCAAAGATAAGACACTGGGAAACTGCAATGATCACGGTCTCTCAGCCAGGAAGTTTTAATAGAAGCGAAAGCAGGCCGTAAAATCCAGTATTGGTGAAAATTAAAGTTTTCCGCTCTTTTTGTTGCTATAACTTCTGCCTTCTAATGTGTTTGGGGGGAAGGGGGGAGAAGCATGTATTTGTGCGTTTAAGAAAGAGAGAGAGAGAGAGAGAGAGAGAGAGAGAGAGAGAGAGAAAGAGAGAGAGAGATCTGATAATGTTAACTGAGATTTCAAATGTATAGTAATAATAGCTACTCTGTCAAGTCCTTACTAGCTACTAGCTAACAGCTTAACCCAATTTCCAATTTACGTAGCCCATATCCTATGCGCGTGCTCGGAAATACTATAATTTATGAATATACATGTGGGCGGCCAGCATAGCTAAACTCAATATTGCAGTTTTTTTACCCACAAAATTTCAGTCTTGGTTACAATGTGACATATTTATCAGGCAGATAAGAAAAACTCTGTCTTTTGCAACGGAAAGTTTATTTTGTTCTTAACCATATTTCGCCTATTCGTTCTTGGCTTTATTAGGTCTACAATGTAAACAAATAATTAATTACACATATTTTGTTAGAAAATCTGTAATGTCTCTTGGCAGCACATTTAGAATACATGGTTGCGATTTGACAGTTACTTTCATTTTTCTATTCATTTAATTTTTGCGTGTGTTCTTCTGTAAGCACTAGAAGCACACAATAGAGGTTTCCAGTTGATACAAGGTCACATACGTTTAATTACAAGCAACCTTCTGTGTTACACACTCCACATGACATTTCTCACTTTCTGTGAAGTTAACTAAGAGATCTTGAGACCTGTAGAGATCTAAACAATAATAATAAACATGTAATACTGGAAATAGCAACTGACGAAAAATGGCTTCAAATGTTAACAACAATAACTTAATATTGTTACCTTTCCCGCTTATGCCCACCTGCCATCTTCATGTTAAAGTACTGCACAGGAATACAATGCATTTTTATATTTAAGCGAATTATTTTTAAACTTACGACATCACTTTCGGATTAAGACTGCTGAAAGAAATAAGTCCTCTTTCTCCATAAAAAAGCGCCCATTTTGCGAGAGATAGAAATCGATCTGTTGGTTGGCGTAACAATTATCAGGCCTGTCTTAGCTCAGGAACGCCAAGAGCCTGTTTAAGTGTTTACGTTATTTCCATAAATGCCTGCAGTTGGGTTGTGACTGTATATACTATCACAAATTGTACTTCAGTCGTATATAAAATCGATCTACCGCATTTCACTCAAGACGAGTTCTAGTCATCCGTCAATAGCTATTTATTTATTTGCTACTTTTTCTAGTCTGTCATCTATCCCAACGAACAGAGTTGACGGGAGTACATCATATAATATTTTAACATAATAACAATTGTGTCAAAATTTATAACATATTCTATTACAGATAATATGGTGATGGTTGTATAGCTGAAATAGTTCTACAGTTCAAATAAGTAAAATAATACTCATACTAGCGTAACTGGTTATACAAATTTTTTCTGTCCTTTACAGACATTTATTACGCAGCAGGTTCAAAGGATTAAAAGTTGTTCACAGATTATTGCAGGTGTATGCGCTCCTGTACAGCTATACTAGTTACCGTTAATACACGAAAATTTTATTTCCTCTCCGTAATACCCATCTTTCGTGAACAGTGTAATTCCTAAAATCATGTGATGCTTGTAACAACAAAAATAGTAAAAATAAATAATAAGAACAATCATCTTTTGAAAATTCTTTGAAATAGTAAGTATAAACACAGTAAAAAGAAATGTACAAAATGTAACACGGAAATTAATTTTCGTCTTATTTGTGTTTAACTATAATGTAAATGTTTGTTTCGCATCTCATTACTACTGCAGTTCCATCGCCTCAAACACGTAACTTTAGTCACGCAGTTACTACTGCTCTACGCTAAGCTCACTTCAACAACTTTCTCGATGCCCAGCTGACTCAAACAAACAAAACAGGAGAGCAGAACCAGAAACATTGTATATGTGAAAGACATAATAAACCATATGCATTTTTAAACAAAGTTTGTGTGTCTCTAGACGGTATATAAACTATTCGACGTTAGTACTTCTTCGAATTCTTTCTTAAATATATCTAAAGTTGTTGTATTCTTTACTTCTGCAGGCAATGCACTGAACGGTATTTTAGTTTTACGTAGTACACTTTTCCGATATAAGGTCTTGTTACATACTTCTCTATGAGAGTCATTCCTATTTACAATTTCATAACTGTAAACTTGGTTGTGTAACGCTTTAAGGTAGCATATACTGTAACATACACAGGGTGATTTGCTTTAACGAGCCGATGTGGGATTTTTGAACGGTCCAAGATATCGAATGTGGGTTTGGGCTAATGACTGTATGCAATATGTTACGTAATTTTATTACATGGCTAATACTATTAACTCTTAAGTGGCCCCTAGATGCTCCAAAATACTAACAATATTTCTCCGGATGTGCAATGATGTTGATCGTCTAGGAATGAGATTGAGAGGTTGTGCAATAATTTTGAGAACATCAAAAACTTCGGAAATATTGTGCTACCTTGAAATATTTTGCTGCATGTGGGCACTATTTGCAATATCCTCAACGAACTCTGGCTTGCTGCACCGACCAAGGACGTTAGGTTAGCCTTTGCGCGGAAAATGAGTTCAAAACAAGACGAAAAAACACTATTATTAGAGTTCATCGAAACGTATAAATCATTGCTAGTATTGTGGGCTGTTGGGGAAGTTGCGTACAAAACCAGGGGTGTTAAGAATGATGATTCGTATGAAATGTCGCTCAGAAAATGCGGGAAACGTTCACGAAAAAAGATTCTTTTAAAAAAATTAATTAATGCAAAGTTATGAGTATAAGTATATGTAGATAGTTTGCTCTGTGTATACATTCATCTACATCTACATGGATACTCTGCAAATCACATTTAAGTGCCTGGCAGAGGGTTCATCAAACCACCTTCACAATTCTCTATTATTCCAATCTCGTATAGCGCACGGAAAGAAGGAATACCTATATCTTTCCGTATGAGCTCTGATTTCCCTTACTTTATTGTGGTGATCGTTTCTCGCTAAATAGGTGGGTGTCAACAAAAAATTTTCGTATTCGGAGGAGAAAGTTGGTGATTGGAATTTCGTGAGAAATTTCCGTCGCAACGATAAACGCCTTTCTTTTAATGATGTCCAGCCCAAATCCTGTATCATTTCAGTGACACTCTCCCCCATATTTCGCGATAATTCAAAACGTGCTGCCCTTCTTTGAACTTTTTCGATGTACTCCGTCAGTCCTGTCTGGTAAGGATGCCACACTGCGCAGCAGTATTCTAAAAGAGGGCCGACAAGCGCAGTGTAGGCAATCTCCTTGCTAGATCTGTTATATTTTCTAAGTGTCCTGCCAATAAAACATAGTTTTTGGTTAACCTTCTACACAACATTTTCTATGTTTTCCTTCCAATTTAAGTTGTTCATAATGGGAATTCCTAGGTATTTAGTTGAACTTAGGGCCTTTAGATTTGACTGATTTATCGCGTAACCGATGTTTAACAAATTCCTTTTAGCACTCATGTGGAAGACCTCACACTTTGCGTTATTTAGAGTCAACTGCCAATTTTCGCACCATTTAGATATCTTTCATAAATCGTTTTGCAATTTTTTTTTGAACTTCTGATGACTTTATTAGTCGATAAACGACAGCGTCATCTGCAAACAACCTAAGACGGTTGCTCAGATTGTCTCCCAAATCGTTTATATAGATAAGGAACAACAAAGGGCCAATAACAGTACCTTGGGGAACGCCAGAAATCACTTCTGTCAGTTACTACGAACACATAACTGAGACAATATTCCATAAGCACGCAATTTAACTACAAGCCGCTTGTGTGGTATAGTGTTAAAAGCCTTCCCAAAATCCAGAAATACGGAATCAATCTGAAATCCCTTGTCAATAACATTCAACACTTCATGCAAATAAAGAGCTAGTTGTGTTTCACAAGAACGATGTTTTCTACACCCATGTTGACTGTGTGTCAGTAGATCGTTTTCTTGGAGGTAATTCATAATGTTCGAACACAATATATGTTCAAAAATCCTGTTGCATATCGACGTCAATGATATTGGCCTGTAATCAAGTGGATTACTCCTACTACCTTTCTTGAATACTGGAGTGACCTGTGCAATTTCCCAGTCTTTGGGTACAGATCTTTCGTCGAGCGAACGGTTGTATATGATTGTTAAGTGTGGAGCTAATGCATCCGCATACTCTGAAAGGAACCTATTGGTATACAGTCAAGACCAGGAGACTTGCTTTTATTAAGTTATTTAAGTTGCTTCACTTCTACGAAAATATTTACTTCTCCATTATTCATGTTGGCAGCTGTTCTCAATTCTAATTCTGGAATATTTACTTCGTCTTCTTTTGTGAAGGCATTCCGGTAGGCTGTGTTTAATAACTCTCCTTTGTCAGCATTGTCTTCGATAGTATCTTAACTGCTATCCTGCATAGAAGTCATTGATTATTTCTTGGCGCTAACATACTTCACATACGACCAGAATCTCTTTGGATTTTCCGCCAGGTTTGGAGACAAATATTTGTTGTGGAAACTGTTATAAGCATCCCGCATTGAACTCCGCGGTAAATTACAAGCTTCTGTAAAACATCGCGAATCTTGGGGATTTTACGTCTGCTTAAATTTGGCATTTTTGTTTCGCTGTTTCTGCAACAGTGTTCTGACCTGTTTTGTATACCAAGGAGATCAGTTCCGTCGTTTGTTAATTTATTTGGTATAAATCTCTCAGTTGCTGCCGATACTATTTCTTTGAATTCAAGCCGAATCTGGTCTACACTTATAGTATTAATTTGGAAGGAGTGGAGATTGTCTCTCAAGAAGGCGTCAAGTGAATTTTTATCTGCTTTTTGTGTAGGTATATTTTTCGTTTATTTTTGTAGGATCTGGGGGTTACAATATTCAGTCTCGCTACGACAATCCTCTGTTCACTAATCCATGTATCCGTTTTGATGTTAGTTATTAACTCAGGATTATTTGTTGCTAAGAGGTCAAGTTGTTGTCACAACCGTTTACTATTCGCGTGGGCTCATGAACTAACTCCTCGAAATAATTTTCAGAGAAAGCGTTTAGCACAATTTCGGATGATGCTTTATGCCTACCTCCGGAATTAAACATCGATTTTCGCCAACATATCGAGGGCAAGTGAAAGTCACCACCAACTATAATCGTATGACTCGGGTGCGTGTTTGAAATCAAAGTTTGCTTTGAACTTTTCAGCAACTGTATCATCTGAATCGTGAGGTCGGTAAAAGGATCCAGTTATTAGTTTATTCCTGTAGGCAACAATGACCTCTGCCCATACTAACTCACAGGAACTATCTACTTCAATTTCGCGACAAGATAGACTATTTGTAACAGCAACAAACACTCACCGCCAACAGTGTTTAGCCTATCCTTTCGGAACACCGTTAGATTCTTCGCAAAAATTTCGGCTGAGCTTAATTTCGACTTTAGCCAGCTTTCAGTGCCTATAACGATTTGAGCATCAGTGCTTTCTATTAGCGCTTGGAGCTCTGGTACTTTACCAACACAGCTACGACAATTTACAACTGTTACACCGATGTTTCCTGTATTTACGTTCTTTATGTGTTCGGCCTGAACCCTTTGTGAGTGAAGCCCTTCTTGTATTTTCCCGAGGCCCTCTAACCTAAAAAACGCCCCCCCTGCCCCCCACGCCACACAGCCCCTGCTACCCGTGTAGGCGCCTCCTGCGTATAATGGACACCTGACCTATTCAGCGGAACCCGAAACCCAACCACCTTTTGGCGCAAGTCGAGGAATCTGCAGCCTCGTATAATCCTACAGCTCACGTAATATTATACGACTCATTTCCGTAACTATGTCTCATACGCTGTAAGGTGAACCTGCACTTGTAAATTTCAAGTCTTCGAAAGAATTGCCAGCAGCAAGATATCGTATTATTGTTGTTATTATGATCTTCAGTCCGCAGACTGTTTTGATGCAGCTCTCCTTGCTACTCTCACCTGTGCAAGCCTCTTCATCTCCGAGTAACTACTGCAACCTGCATCTTTCTGAATCTACTTACTGTGTTCGTCTCTTGGTCTTCCTGTAAGACTAACACCGCTACACATTCCCCTAGTAGCAAATTGGTGAACCCTTGATCTCTCAGATTGTGTCCTGCCAATCAGTCTCTCCTTCAGTCAGGCTGTGCCACAAATTTGACTTCTCTATCAATTTCAAAAGCTTCTAGTCTCTTCTTGTCTATACTGTTTATCGTCCATGTTTCATTTCCATACATGGCTATATTCCGTAAAATAGTTTCAGAAAACACTTCCTAACACTTACATCTATAATCGAGGTTAACAAATCTCTTTTCTTCAGAAACGCTTCTTTTGGCATTGCTAGTCTACATTTTATATGCTCTCTACTTCAGCCATCGACAGTTACTTTGGTGCCAAAATAAGAACACCCATCTACTACTTTTTGTGTCTCGTGTCCAAATCTAACTCCCTAAGCGTCAACTAATTTAACTACACTCCATTATCATTGTTTGCTTTTGGTGATGTTTATTTTATATTGCTAGTCTACATTTTATATGCTCTCTACTTCGGCCATCGACAGTTACTTTGCTGCCCAAATAAGAACACCCATCTACTACTTTTCGTGTCTCGTGTCCAAATCTAACTCCCTAAGCGTCAACTGATTTAACTACACTCCATTATCATTGTTTGCTTTTGCTGATGTTTATTTTATATCTTCCTTTAAAAGACCGTGTCCATGCCATTCACCTGCTCTTCAATGTTCATTACTGTCTGTGGCAGATTTAACAATGCCATCGGCAAACCTATTTTTTTTTATTTTATCTCCCGTCTCACTCCCTTTTCAACCTTTCATGCCCCTCGACTACCGGTTGCTTTCTGTACAAACTGTACTTAGTTTCTCGCTTCCTATATTTTATCCGTGCTGCCTTCAGTATTTCAAAGAGAGTATTCCATCCAACACAGTCAAAAAATTTCTCTAAGCCAACAAATTATATAAACGTAAGTTTGCCTTTCCTTAAACTATCTGCTAAGGTAAGTCGTAAGGTGAGCATTGCCTCACGTGTTTCTACATTTCTCCGTAATCTAAAACAGATAAGCACTGACTTATTGGAACTATGTGTGTCATCGTATTACTTTACTGTTTAGTGATGGTAATAATGGAGATATGGGCGCCCAAAGGAATTTACCCTTGTGAGGCGGTGAGGAGGAGGGGGGGGGGGGGGGGTATATGGAGGGGGGCGGCAACACCCCAAGTGTGGGACGCCAATGTATAGAGAGAACCATTTCGAGTAATGTGTCTAATATTGTACCATCAACACCCAAAAAGTTGTCATATTTTTTTTTCATTCAACCACAGTCTGTTTGATGCTCCTTGAACCATTCTTCCGACACCTTTTATTTTCAGCTTGTAACAATCTAGTAGAGCAATTGTTACGCAGCAACGTCCTTACTGTCCAAGATCCCGGTACACAGAATGACTGCACAATATTATTGATTATATAATTGACAATATTATTGAAAGCTCCACGGAAAACCTCAATAACGTTGGACCGATTTATATCAAACGAATTATTGGAAAGAGCATGATTTTTTTAAAAATAGAACATTATAGTTTTAACAGCATTAAAAAGTTCTTAAAATGATGAGTACAATGATATATACTATTTTATTCTGCGATCTGATGTATCTCCAGCGTATTGCCAACTTGTATAATTCCCTTGTGTCCGGCCGGGTGAAGTAATTACTTCACGATATTTCGACAAACACACTCGTTGCCATCTTCAGGTGGTCCGGCCGGCCACTGTGGCCGAGCGGTTCTAGGCGCTTCAGTCTGGAACCACGCGACCGTTACGGTTGCAGGTTCGAATCCTGCCCCGGGCATGGATGTGTGTGATGTCCGTAAGTTAGTTAGGTTTAAGTAGTTCTAAGTTCTAGGGGACTGATGACTTCAGATGTTAAGTCCCATAGTGCTCAGAGCCATTTGAACCATTTGAATTCAGGTGTTCCGTGATAACTACTGCTCCGCTCCTGTCGGTTTGCTACACAAGTTGTCCGTTATATCCTTCATTACTCCGCTCTTACTGGTGCAGCCGCGATGTCTAAGTACAACGTGTCTAAACGCACGCCTGATCTGCTTGCTGCTGTAATCATTTTTTCGGAATGTCGTCTCGAGGTGCTACAGATCAGTTGGAACGCTGTCTTGGTCGCAGATGGTTCGCGCTCTGTGAATAAGTGTGTGTAAAACGCCTTCAAGCTGAAAGTTGTGGTGATTACTGGAGCCATGCAGATACAGATCAGTGTGTGAAGCTCTTCTGTACACACTGTCTCAGCTTGCCAGAGAGTGAGAGAGAGAGAGAGAGAGAGAGAGAGAGAGAGAGAGAGAGCAGCTTTACCATACCAACAGCAAAACAGCGATAGCTTGGCCACTGGAGACCAGAGTTCGGATCCTGGGACGGTACTCCCACCGTTAACGATAAAAAATGGCGCAAATTTTATATGATTCACTCTGCATAGAATCCTGAAAGTGACAAAATTAAAAATGCTTGTGTGGATTGGTATCTGTCACTTGTGGTCCAACACTCATGAGCTGTGTGACTGCTCATGTTACGTGCTAGAGAAACCAAGACTGCAATTTGGCCACAACTACTCAAAGGAGATAGAAAGCTAGGTATCTTTGTTGTTGTGCTAACTTGTGGTTGATACATAATGTTAATTTCTATTAAAGAACAAATTTCATTATTACAGAATTTCATAATTAGGAAAGCTATATAAATTTAATTCGGACCTTTCTCCTCTTAAGAAAATATATAACTGACCTTAACCGTCTGGCCCCCTTTTTTATATATAAAAAAGAAAATACAAATGGAAATACCTTAGATCAAGTCTTTAAATTTCGGACCGTTGTCCTTCCCCAAACTTAGAAAAACTATGTCATTGGATCATGAATTAATATAACAAACAGTATTTTAAAGATAATAATTAGATCTGATTGCAAAAAGATCACAGTCACAACCATAAGCACACTGTTAAGTTCATTGCTTACGTAACCAAAATTTACACAACACTAATGATTCACCTTGAGATACTTATGAAAAGATCTCGTCCGTCCCAGCAGACAGGCCGAATATCTAACTAAAAGATGGGAGCACGGCTTATACACGGTGGTACTCGGAACAAATCAGTAGATCAGTAGAAAGCAACCGCCAAACAATTTCGAAGATGACCAGGCTGCAAGCCAGGACAGAAAACACGCCGAACACACACATACGATCTCAGCCTGCCCGCCAAGGCGACAAACCCCATCTGCCCCACATACCAGACCATTTCTGCAACAGCATATAATTCTCACGGCAGACAAATCCAACTCGTGATTCAGATTTTTCAAGCCCATGCAAGGCTTAGTAACTACGTGACTAACTGCAACATAACTGCAAACCAAACTGAGACATTTACCGAATAAAAGAACAGTTAAAATACACCGACTTAACAAAGCTCTGCCCTTCATATTAAAAGAAAGTCTAAAACCAAAACTGGGTGAAGAGCACACTAATTAACATACTACATCAAATTAACACTGCAAGGAGCCTTTAAGACAAACAGTAAAAGTCTATTCCCTTTTGCATTTGCCGAAATAATTAAACTCAGCTCCGCGAAAACAACACTTCTAAGCGTTAGACTTCGTAAGTTCAGAACCATCCTTAACTGATCTCCGGCAGATACAACATGCCACCATAAGTTTCACAAATCTTCACAGGTTAACAGCAGCATATGAATCATACGTAACTTAATGCTTCCAGTTACGCGATGAGGTTTCTAGCCTGAGATGACGAACCCGCCAACATTTCGTACGCAAACGCGTCGACTAATCAACACCGTACACCCTGCGGACGGCAAAACGGCAAGGACGGCGACGCCCAGGCACAGCGGATAGAGACGAGGGCCTGCCTTCAAAACATGTTGCCTCGTTGAACGCCGATCGGAGAGAGCCCCCGGCCAAACGCCAAGCCGGAAAAACAAGGCGGAACAGTCAGAGATACAAGACCAGAGGAGTGTCGATATCAGCGACGCAAGTGGAGCGTAACTAGCGCCAGTCGCCACGGCTCAACCTCGCCCTCCTATTCGAGAACCACCCGCCAGAGGGGCTAACGCCAAAAAACTCTCATGCAACTTAACCTGCCTAAAGTGTACTCTGGAAACACTACCCGAGCCAAGCTCCTATACCTGGAAATTCACTGGACTAAGAATCTTACAAATTCGCACGGCCCACGGTATCTCGGCTAAAGCTTCCCCTTTACACCCTGACCCATGGGATCGGCAAATTGCAAACAAGTACCAAATCACCAATTTTCCCGGAAAATGGTTTTCGCCCTTTATTGTACCTCTTTGCGAGCCGATTGTGCGATAAATATATATTATTCCGAGCCCACTGCCAATTTTCTTCCAAACATTCAGAAGTGGTCGATGCTTGCAACAAATCACTGATACTCCACAAGTTCGAGAGGGGAGAATTAACAGAATACGCGAACATTAGCGCATTGGGTGCGACACCAGTGGCCTCATGTCTCGCGGAATTAAATGCCTGATTAAGCCAAATCGCATCTACTCGGTGACAGAATGGTATATAGTCAAGACCGTCTTTAAATTCCGGTCCACGGTCTCCGCAAAGGACGTCTTCGGATAATGTGGAGTGGTGGTAATATGTTTGATCCCGTGGTTGAAACAAAAGGCCCTAAAGATCTTCGATAAGAAGGCCCAGGCATTGTCACTCACTAAACCATGAAATTACTCTAGCCAACTGGTGAGTGGTAATATCTGCCGTAACCCCACGAGTTGGTAGTAACCAGGCAAAGCGAAAGAAAGCATCAGCTACAACCAATCCATATTTGTTACCCCTTCTAGTGCGCGGCAACGGTCCTATGTAGTTAACAAAGACTCTATCGAGAGGGTAATCTTCCCTTTGAGATTGTAACAGCCTATGAGGTACGCCCGTGTTGGGTTTCGCCCTTTTACATGCCAGACAACTTACAACCAAACGATGCACGTCGCGATACAGTGAGGGCCAAACAAATGTTTCACCTACCTTGGCTAAGGTCTTATACAGGCCTGAATGGCCACCAACTACAGAATTGTGGAAGTACTTAAATACCGTAGGTACCAAACACATCGGCAAGCAAATCTTTAACTGCTGGTCTTGCCCACCTGCTTACAAAAGACACCACGACTGAGACAATAACTCCGAGAAAGCTCCCCTACCATTAACTTTTCCCTCACCAGTCCACAGACCGAGTCCTTGGACAGCTTTTCTTGCAGGTCGCAAAATATCTCCGGATTATCCGACAATATAGCTCCCACCACACACTGCGGTTCAGATCTTTGGGCCTCGGAAGGCTCCTCAGTAAACATACGACTTAACGCGTCAGTTACCGCGTTACCCGAACCCTTAATATGTTTGACGTCAAAACGAAATGCTGAAATACGTACAGTCCAAAGAGCAATTCGACCGGTTTTTCGTGGCCTAGCCAGAACCCATTCAAAGCCTGGTTATCTGTCTCCAGGGGAAATTGCTTATGCTCAAGATAAAAGTTGAACTTCTCTAAAGCAAATATAACAGCCAGGGCCTCCAGTTAGTAAGCAGAATAATTAGACTCGGGACCAGAGAAACGGCGTGACGCGTAGGCTAAGGGCCTCCTTTCTCCCTCCTCCTCATGGAATAAGACGGCTGCAATACCCACATGGGAAGCTCAGTTTATTCGATCCAGTTCTTATCGAAATTCGGAACAGCCAGTAAGGGTGGATTACAAATGGCAGCCTTAAGTTCTTGAAAGACTACTTGCTGGGCCTCACCCCAAACGAACTCCCTATTCTTCTTACGAAGATCGTTGAGGGGAGCAGCTAATTGGGCAAAATTCGGTATGAACTTGCGAAAGAAAGTCGCCACTCCCACAAAATGGGCAATTTCCTTCTTACTCCGCGGAGGGGGGAACTCACGCAAAACTTTAGTTCTTTCCTGACCAATGCTGACCCCGTAGCCGAGACCAAGTGCCCCAAAACCGAAATCTGTGACCTACAAAGGGTAATCTTCGGGGGTTTGACGGTCAGCCCTGCCGAACGTAAGCGGTCAAAAACTTGATCCGCTTGACCTATGTGATCCTCTAGGGTTCGGCTATAAACCACTACATCGTCAAGGTAATTATACACCCAGACAAATTTCAAATCGCTTAGAACGGCATCTAGTAAACGAGATAACACAGCTGCACCCGTGGCCAAACCAAAGGGAACTGGATTGAATTCGAAAAGCTTCCCGTCGGTGCAAAATGCTGTGACCGGCTTCGACACTTCCGACAAGGGAATCTGATAATACGCCTGGTTTAAATCGAGGACGGTAGACACGGTCGATCCAGAAAACCAGTTGTGTAAACCCGGAAGTGGTACAGATTCCAGGACTACCTCCTTGTTAAGTCGGCGGTAGTCTACAACAACACAAAAATCCTTGCCTTATTCTTTCGGAACCAAGAAAACGGGTGTAGCATGGCCTAATTGCCCCTTCCTGAAGCATTTTATTAATTTTTCACTTTGATACCCACATCTTCGGAGGTGATAAACTATACGGCGCCTGCCGGACAGGAACACTAACAGTCAAGATTATCTCGTACTCCAATAGTTTCGTCTCTCCTAACCTCTCGGACAACAACTCTGAGTACTGCTCAAGGACCTGTCTGAAACCCCGCACTTGCTCGGTGGAAATATGACCCATCTCCACCTGCACATTACCCTAATAGTCGACACTGGCCCCCCTTGACTGATTACACGAACATAGTGACATCACAGAATCGGGAGAAAATTTAAAATAGAAAACACCGGCCACATAATCAATAACCAACCCGGTACGTCGCGCAAAATCGCATCCCAATATCACGGGAATCTTCAAACTACTAGCAATGATAAAGTTATGTGGCCAGGAAAACCCATTAACGTGCAAATAACCCCGCACCTCCCCTGCCAAAGGCAACTCACGACCGTCTGCAACCCGACATCTTGGCGCAGTAGGGAGTGGTAAGGAAAATTTACACAAATGTCGGAATTCTAGATACTACGTATGGTCAATTAGAGGTACCGAACTACCGGAACAACTAAAGCCCAAACCGGCTCATCTCCAATCCGAGCACAATCATATGGCAAAGGAGAACGACTCACGCCCTTAATCGCCGTACAATTCAGAGGCCAGTTACGATTTTTGCTACCCTCTGGCGTCAGCTATTCGGCCTAGGGCTCCAGGACGCGGGACACTGCCGCACTAAGAGATCGGTAGCTTGGCAACGATAACGTCGTAACACGCGAGGATCTTTCTTTATCACCACTAGAAGTTACCACACAAGGTTGTTGAATTTGGCACTGCAGATGTTGATCATCAACTTGGGAGACCTTATCTACGTAATCAATTAGCTGCTGGAACTGTGCCAATGAAGTCGGACGCTACGCAAAAGTTAAGCGCGAACGAACTGAGGACGCATCCTCGCAAGCAGATGTTCTACCTGAAATTTTCCGACGGAGTTCAACCAATGTTCCTTGATTCTGCAACTCCTCCGCTAAGATCTTACAAAGCACCCTCGAGCCATCGGATACAATAAAGACAAAATTACGCAATGCTCCACCCCCATTGCATCAGCATGAACTTGTAACCGGACTAACAACCACAACAATTTCTGAATATGATCTAAGGTTTCAAAATGTAATTCTGAAATCCCTTCAAACAGTTTTACATTAGGATTTGTCAATTTCAAAAAACAGTCAGAATACACACACTGCACTCCCACACCTTTATCTTCACTCTGTACAACGGGCTCCTCTCCCAAACCTCCCTCACCAAAAGCAAGGGCGACGGTAGAAGCTTGCAAATCACGAACGTCACAAACAATTTGATTTCGAAGTTTCTGCATTGCGTCACTGAAATGGACAGTCGCTAAATCGACTAAACAGTTATCATAGTGAGTTAGGTGAGGCTGAACGCGGCAAATTTGCCTCTGCGTAACCTGAGAAGATCCTAAAAAGTCGAGTGTACGACCAATATCGTCCACCGACACTTTAATGCGTGTAAGCCATTCACCCACATCAGCAAGGTAATCAACAGGAAGGGAGACCGGAGTATCCGGGGCCGCCGCACGGAGCCGCGCCGCCAACTCGTCAACATAGCCCTCCACGGGCAAACCACGTATGCGCGGCTCGAAAATTAAATGCTCGCGGCGCAAATATGAAATTCGAGGGCAGGTCTGTCCGCTCATGCTGGGCAACTACCTGAAACAGTAAAACGTATTAGCTGAATTTGCCAGACACTATTATCGCAAGCTTTGACCATGAACACTAAAAGAATAGGAAAGGAACCCCCCCCCCCCCCCCTGTTTATTAGTTCTGCTCCCGTTACCTGTTAGAGAAACCGAAATTGCAATTTAACCACAGCTACTCAAAGGAGATAGGGAGCTAGGGATCTTTGCTGATGGACAAACTTGTGGTTGGTACGTAATTTTAATTTCTGCTAAAGAACAAATTTCATTATTACAGAATCAGAATAACAATATAAACCTCGTTGTCTTTTAAGAACAAAAAGTGGCTAGAGAAAAGCAGAGACCGGACCTTTGGCAGAAAAACATCGTATATTTACTCAACAATGTGAAGTTTTCTTCACAGGACTTCCTGTCAAATCAGTTAATACGAAGCGTAGAAAACTTCTGTGGAAAGCAATATCTGCATTAGCCAAATAAGCCACCAGAGTTGTGGCGGAGGGAAAAACCGAACAGAGGTGACAATAAACCATCAAAAGTAATAAAGTTGTTTCCCAACACAGAAGAAACCAGTTCCAGTATTGTTGCTATGCATTAGTCAGAAACGGCAAAGATGAACACGGTCGCTTTTGAAACAAAAGTAATTATATTTACCAAAAAAAAAAAACGGGCATTGAAAAGTTAAGTGTAAGAATTCGCGAATCTTTAGACTCCATACAAAGTGGTCACGTATTAAGGAAAGTGACTGTCATAACAGAGAACAACGAAATATATATTCCTCGTGCATGAAACTTGTGTTTATATTCTCTTGATTTTAGCGGAGTAAGCTGAAATTATACACATAATCGAAAGTATTTTTTCACGAATATGTTGTAGCTTAGAACACTGAATCAGTGAGATTCGGCTCTTTTTATATTCACTTCACCATCATTCATCTCTATCGATAGTTTACTAGTGCTTAAAGCGGTAAAGTATAGTAACTGTATCGTTAATTAAGTAGAAGAATAATTGAAAACAAACGCTAATCTTACGATTGTTTTCTCGCCACTGGGGGTACCAGCGTCGTTCCAACTGCCCATCCGGGGAAGTTCGGCCACCGCGTGCGAGTCATTGTAGCCGATGACACATTGGGCCACTCGCGTGCCGGTGATGAGGATGAAATGATGACCAGGACAAAACAACACTCCGTCTACGAGCGGAGAAAATCCCCAACCCGCTGCATGGTAGGCAAGCACGTAACCACTTTTTTTAACTCATTTTGTCCTATATTGTTGGTTGAATTTGTTCGAGGCGGACATCCGATGACTCACGTTTAGGTTCTTCGTTGATCCATTCACCCAGGAGGTTTTTTTTTTTCCTTACAAAGGGTAACTAAACCTCTGACCGAACACGCTGAGCTACCGTGCCGGCACTACTCAGCTACGCAGGTGGACAGGCTGTAACACTTCTCACAGCAGTGAGTGTCGTGATTATGTATGTTAGACTTTGGTAGACCCTGCGGGTCCTGACCAATAGCAAATTTATCAATAAGTTTAGCAAACTCCTACTCTCGCGGATTTTGGCATGGTTAACCAATATGGTCTGGCATGGGGAGGAAGGCAGAAAATCTCTGCGATTCCATGACAGGTTTAAAACCCCTGGCAACCGAAACGCTTGCATGTAGCCACATGCATGGAAATGCTCCTCATACAGAAATATATATTGTAAGCCAAACAGAGTTCCTGTTATTGGGATTCTAAATCAACATTCTTTCAAGACGTGAACACAGAGAAAAGGCCGGTCTCGTGCGTTCCCCATTCTGGTAGTTGGAAATTTGTGGTAAGAGCTATGGGACCAAACTGCTTAGGTCATCGGTCCCTAGGCTTACGCACTACGTAATCAAACATAAACTAACATATGCTAAGGACAACACACACAACCATGCCCGAGGGAGGACTCGAACCTCCGACGGGGGGATCTGCGCGAACAGTGACAGGACGCCTTAGACCGCACGGCTTCCCAGCGCGGCCCCATTCTGCTCAATACAGATGGTTCAGATGCCTCTAGGCACTATGGGACTTATCATCTGAGGTCATCAATCCCCTATACTTAGAACTACTTAAACGTAACTAATCTAAGGACATCACACACATCCACGCAGGATTCGCACCTGTGACCGTAGCAGCAGCGCGGTTCCGGACAGGAGCGCCCCAGCCACAGCGGCCGGCTTGGTCTCTACACTTGCTTTGACATGTCATCTTTCCAAAAGTACTTCTTCTAGCACCTTCTACAATAGTTTTACAGCAGACAGGCTGCTCCAAGTCTTGTGCTGTGCTGAGACGCGACGTAGCGAATTCTGCATCTACCGCCTGCTTGGGTGGACAGTATTCAGCTCCGAACACGTTAATGACTTGCTCTGGTCCTTTTAAGTAAGCTTCCAAGTCACACGAGCCAGTTACAAATAGCTCTTGAAGCCTGCAGATATTAACTGTTCCCTCTCACCACAATAAAAGGAAAGGAAGAGAAGAAGTAGTAAGATGATCAATCATTGGCAATATTGAATATTTTCTACTGTTATGATGCAACGTTAAATGATCGAGTACATTGACTATCGGAATGTATGTATTACATTATAAAATACGTTACACGACAGTCTGGGGATAAACTGTCACATAATACTAAATGGAGCTTGCATGGGAGATGCTATTCCGTTTGTTCACCTCATGACGACCCGTCCTCAAACTACCTCAGTGAACTACCATAAACCTAGTGAAGAAATTCTGTGGCTAAAGACTTATTTAACTTAACTTTTTATACCAGGGATTCTCAGTCATGAAGAACTTTATAAAAAAAAACATCATATTTACGACAGTGACTGTAACACTTTCCTTATTTAAAGATTGCAATTTCGGCCTTAGGCCTTTATCAAGTGCAGATTTTTGTGGCTTTAAGCCGTGTCAATTTAAAATGAGTTAACACTTTTATACATCGTTGTCGTTACTATTAAATACATTCGTGACGCTGTTACATATTACGAGCACACATATCAATACGTCATAAAACAACATAGTCTGTAGACACTCATGTTCGTTAGCCCATCACTAGTCACTTATGCACTAAACTACAGCGGCAGATTACTGTTTATGGCTACCAGTAGCATATAAACAGCTTCGATATACGCAAATTGTAGACAAATGGCTCTGAGCACTATGGGACTTAACATCTGAGGTCATCAGTCCTCTAGAACTTAGAACGACTTAAACCTAACTAACCTAAGGACACCACACACATCCAAGCCTGAGGCAGGATTCGAACCTGCGACCAAATTGTAGACAGAGTAATTGGCTCTCCTCTTGGATGAAATCGCAGAGTGTTTGAGCAAATCGAGTCGCACTCTGCTGAGACGATTGCGAGGGTCCTTATGTGAACACTTGTTCACAAGCTCGTCTTAACTCATAAACAGTTAACTACAAAGTCCCCTAGTACAGAGAATCGCAATGAGTACAATGTACCATGCCAATTGACTAAGCTAGGGTACAACTAGGATTCTTCACTGAAGATGAAAGAACTACATCAGATTGATGCTTAACAGCTGAGAGGGATTTAGAATAGATTCTCAGGTTCAAGCTCACGCTGACACAGCCGCCACTGTCGCCACCGATGCAAGGTAAACACCCGCGCACTCACGCCATACGAGCAAGTGATATTCAGTTGACACTCAGAACTGCAGTCGTCTCTGTCTCTCCTAATTTTTTTTTGTACATTTAACCATGACCTATACTTAAACATATTCAAAATTGTCGGGCCTAATTGAATCACAAAACACGACATGTCCGATCTAAAGAAAAGGATTGATCAGCCATTGTAGAGTTATGAATTGTTTTAGTTGTGTACTTCTTTTTGTTTACTCTTTACCGACACCCATTCAGTTTTGGGTAGTTTCATTGGGCATTTTATTCTAACTGATATCTCTGGCCCCAATTGTATTTAATTTGTTCGTGTTTTTATCGACCCCCAGACATGGTCATCAACCATCTTACCATTAAAGAACCTTATAATAGGAATTTCCCTTCACAGTTGTGAATACCCAGTGTCAATATCTTACCATTCTGTACATAATTTTGCTAACATTGATATGTCATGAAGTCATACTTAGAGTAAAATTAAACTTTAATAACGAAAATCGAAGATTTTAGTTTTTTCTAGCATATAATATCACCTGAACCCATACGCTAACTTCTGTTAACGATAATGTTTCCATCACAGGATGTGTAGTGGAACCGATATTGATATCCTTGTCCCATTACATCACTGTCTGTACTGCTGCATGTGTGAGTTGGTATCTTCCTACCTCCCTGAAACACTCACAGAGCGTGCTTGTCCATCTGTGGTAGGAAGATAGATCAGATCCAGTCTCACACATATTAGAACTCAAAAAGGAAAAGGCATCCTGGACCCATGGGTAGTGATAAACTTGTGAATGGCAAGATAGGGTACGTGGAAAGCTCATAAAGTAAAGTGACAGATGTAGAAGTGTGTGGCTGGACAGTGGAGATCTCGTCGGGTGTGGGGGATCATTTGCTGGGATGAAATTGGGCCTCTGACCACGTTTCTGTCTGTGTAGGAAAGTAATAACTGAGAGTAGCGTATATTTCCTCACTGTGGTCCTGTGTAGACTGTGTGTATCTTAAGATAACGTTAAGTCCTAACTGTATCACAACAGTTCGCGAACGATCTCGTCCCCTCGTCTTCACTGATATCAAGTCTGTATATTATTATATCTTGCGAGAGTTGGGCTAGAAGGGTTCGCTGTTGATCCAGTTCCGACAAATGGCTGTGAATTGAGTGGCGTTAGGCGCGGGGTTAAATGGTGCCAATATTCCGTGAAATCCGTAACACGTAGCGTCGCTTCCTTCATCAGGGCAAAAGGGTCTAGTACACTGCAGGTATGTCTAATATAAAATCTTAGGAACCTATGTAGTTCAAATGGTTCAAATGGCTCTGAGCACTATGGGACTTAACATCTATGGTCATCAGTCCCCTAGAACTTAGAACTACTTAAACCTAACTAACCTAAGGACATCACACAACACTCAGTCATCACGAGGAAGAGAAAATCCCCGACCCCGCCGGGAATCGAACGCGGGAACCCGGGAGTGGGAAGCGAGAACGCTACCGCACGACCACGAGCTGCGGACCCTATGTAGTATTTACAAAATTATTTCTGAATCACTAAGTCACCTGGTCCAGAAATGAAGCTCTTATTCTGTCATCGATTTATACAACCGTACTTTAATTTGTTCAAATATATTTTCTAAATAAATAATTCAAAAGCCAAGATCGCTTGAACACTGTTTACTAGATGGCCGGTTTCAACACACTAATGGTGCCATCATTGGATCTGAATGTAGCTTAACATCCATAAATCATTTGGATATAACGATTCATGAGGCAGACCGGATGATATAAAATCATTGTCGCAGCTCGAGCTGCGGTCATGTGTCAAATATGTTTTATCTTGTGACTTCGGTTTTATATGTCTGATGGAATAGAATTACCATGAGCAGTTGTTCTTTTGTTTTTATTTCTGCGACCATGATTTAATATCACCTGGTCTGCCTCATTTATCGTTATATCAAAATTATTTATGCATGTTAAACTACAATCAGATCCGATGATGGCACCTTTAGTGCGTTGAAACCGGTCATCTAGTGAACAGTGTTCAAGCGATCGTGGCTTTTGAATTATTTATACAACTGAGTGATCGCCCCTCAACACACTATGTGTTCACTGCAAATAAATTTTCGTTCAAATTTTAAGAATCCGCCGAGAAAGTCGCCACCGTTAAGTGATTTACCACTAGGTAAAATGCTCTCTAGAACAAGAGTGATAAAATGAAGATACCTCACGCTGCATTAAGTGAGGTTCGAGCAAACAAATTTCAAATTCCTGTGCTTAGCTACAGTCAGTTATTCCGAGACAGCTTCTTCGAAAAGGACACTGCCGATTAGTTTCCTTACCCATGCACTACCTAAATTTGTGTTTTTACAACCTCGGCGTCTATGGGACGTAGAAACCAGTCTTCCAACCTACTACTCCTCCCACGAAATACTCGAATACTGCAGTGTCCTCTTATATACTGCTTTAGCTGAGACTTAGACGAAGTAGGCGAGTTTTTAAATAGCGTCCCATTTTACGCTCGACTGTCCCTTCACGGGGAGAACGTGCAAGCAGAAGAGATCCCGGAAATGGCAGCGCGCAGGCGCCGGGCGTCCATTAGGCGGAGCCTCGTAGCGTGTAATGCAGGCACAGGCGGGCTGCACAGCGCCACTTCCGCCGCTCCGGCCCCGGCTCGGTCGCAGTCCACAGTCGGCGGGTAAAAGGCGCAGCTTAATTACCTGCCGTGGGAAGCGGCAACTCGGCCGAGGGAAAGAGAGCGGCGAGGGAGGTCACCCAACCGTTGTCACAGCCGGGACAACCGGTGAGCCGGCACTACACTGGTGCGCACGGAACAAGTGGCAACGAGGGGTGTGCTAGCTCCAGCTAATACCGTTATTCAAGCTCTTCCCTGTAACGTGAGCTTCGAATTGCCTCTAGAGCATTTAGCTTTTATTTTCATGTTTCTTTGGACGTGGTGAAGGTATTTAGACACTGTTGTGGGTGCTGCACGGTCAAGTCACATTAATGTGACCACCTGCCAAAAGCCTAAATAACCATCTTTTGCAGTGCGGCCTGCAGGAAGAGAGTCAGAGAAGGTCTGGAATGTGGTGTCACCGCCAGACACCACACTTGCTAGGTGGTAGCTTTTAAATCGGCCGCGGTCCATTAGTATACGTCGGACCCGCGTGTCGCCACTATCAGTGATTGCAGACCGAGCGCCGCCACACGGCAGGTCTAGAGAGACTTACTAGCACTCGCCCCAGTTGTACAGCCGACGTAGCTAGCAACAGACACTGACGAAGACTCTCTCATTTGCCGAGAAGATAGTTAGCATAGCCTTCAGCTAAGTCAATTGCTACGACCTAGCAAGGCGCCAATTATCCTTTGCTATGTATCTAATGACGCATATACTGTATCAACTAGACCAATGTTCACCAATTGTGGATTCAAGTTAAGTATTCCAGCAGCTACGTACATTTCTTTATAGCATTCATTACGTATCCTGTTTCAGACCTCACGCCATCCTGCGTGAGCTTATAGCGTGCATTTTGGCTTCCTCAAACAACACGGTGTTGGCACTTCTGCCGACACTTCGTGGAAGATAACGACAGGGATGTGGACCCACGTCAAATCCAATGCTGCGGTCAGCAGCGATAAACATCTCGCCTGAGGACCCATGACACGAACACCTCGATCGATGTTGTTCCACAGATTCCGGGTAGTTTGGTGCCCTTCAAATCACATACGTACGCTGTGAGATGGTGGTGGTAAGTTACTATTGGACCAAACTGCTGAGGCCATCGGTCCCTAGGCTTACACGCTACTTAATTTAAACTAAGTAAGGCTAAGGACAACACACACACATGCTCGAGGGAGGAATCGAACCTCCGACGGGGACAGCCACGCGAACCGTGGCAAGGCGCCTAGGACCACGCGACTACCCAGCACGGTTCAAGATTGTGAGCTGTGTGACATATTTTCTGCTGTTAGATACAATCATGCCAATGAAAAGCAAACAGCATATAGGGCTAGGCGTGGTCCCAAAGGACAGCTGCATAGGTGCATACGTATGTTGATCTGTGCCTTCCAGAATGACGAGACCACCTAGAAAATGCGCTGAAAACATACTCCAGACCGTAACGCCCTTTCCTCTGGCTTGGAATCTTCCAGCAATTATTGCAGGGTGTTTGATTTCAGACCTTTCCACGCTGTACACACCAGTTGTCATCTGTCCGAAGCACCATAAAACTTGATTTATCCACAAGAAAGAGTGTAAGCATTGCAGCCCCTAAACGGTTGCTGTCAGGAGTTTGATCCTCTTAAGGTTTTAGACTCTAGTGTGTGGAGCCCAATATAGGCCAACCTTGATAGATGAAAGTATGTAGCACACGGAATTTCCTACATAGGAATGTCAATAGCATTACAATCCAGACAGTTAAGAAACCAGAATCCGTAAAGTTATGTCATTAGAACGTGTTTAAGCCCGAAATTGTGTAGTTTTATGAATATACCTGAAAGCACACTGGCTGTGGTTTGGTAGACCTACTGCCCACAGAAAACAGCATGTGTTTACGTGCATAGTGTTTTTAGAACCTGCACCACTTGACCTTGTGTCTCGTGGGGGTCCGGTGTGATCTCTCTCCGACTGTCCGCACAACATCCGAGGCAGTCGGTGTAAAGATCAGCAGGCAGGACTCAGCTGTGGCCTGGCCGATGTGAGGTGGCTCCAGCCTCCTGTAGAAGGTTAGCACATGACGATTGCGCGTGGGGGTGCCTACGGTGGCAGGGGCTGCGTGGAAGAGAACTCCAATGCAATGTTTGTTTTACTAAATAAACGCTCCTATCACATACTATCCTGGAACACACACACACAGAGAGAAAGAGAGAGAGAGAGAGAGAGAGAGAGAGAGAGGGAAGGAGGGAGAGGGAGGAGGAGAGACAGGGAGAGAGAGAGAGAGAGAGAGAGAGAGAGAGAGAGAGCAGCTGCTTAATTGAGAGTCACGTATTAATCCTAATCTGTTTTAGTCTTTGGATGAATGTCTTCAGAATCAGTTGAAATTGGGTATCTGGGCGACACTAAAAAGTTTTTGAAAGGGGGTAGTTGAAGGCACTACATGCCCCGCTTCTTGCCTATATAAATTATACTTTTTAAACTTACTAAAAGTGCTCTATAGTTCCCCCACTCAAGGGGGCCCAACATTTACTGCTCTGTGGTTCTGACATTCAGTGAGCTTCCCACCATTTTACACAAATGTTTTGAATTTCTCGCCATTTTTAAACTTAGGACAAGTAACTTTTGTGAATGTATATGCTGTTTTAAACTTACGGGAACGAGCTTTTCGGTTTCAAACTTAAGAAAACCCCTGTTTCGTCTTACCGCAGCCTCACGTTACTTCATAGAGTGGGTGCATCCGTTTTGTGTCGAAAAAGTCTTTTATTTTGTTCTGACTGCAGAGAGAGTTATGTATACCACTTTTCCGTAGAACTCTGCTGATGCAGACAGAGACACTAGAAACAAACGGTAACTTAACAGACTGAGAAGGCGATTCCTCGTCATTCTTATTAGAGTAATTAACGTTTGGTTAAAAAGTCCTTTCTATGGAAAAACTGTCGTAGCCACTGGCATTCAATGTCTTGTTATGAGCAAAATACGGTATTTGCGTGATTTATGCTTTCACTACCCTAGGTACACAGGTGACTTACTTTAGTCTCCTTAAGTGAGTGTTTTCACATTCCACAGATAACATTACGATGGTGCCGTTGTCGATCGGTGACCTCAAAAGGTGAAGAACAGGTAGCCCCAAGGCAGAGCAAGCCATTCCGTTTTATTACTCTATCCGAATCACCCTATTCGTCTTTCACTGTCACATTACTGTACCGAACATATTAAGTACAGTGACTTCGTCTTTAGTTCTTTTATAGGATATATATATATATATATATATATATATATATATATATATATGTGTGTGTGTGTGTGTGTGTGTGTGTGTGTGTGTGTGTGTGTGTATATGTATATATTAGAGTACTGTTCTTGTGAACAACTGTCATTTTCAAAACTCTGCGTCAAAATGCCACACTATCTCTGCGGGAAGTGAAACAGTATTATTTCCAATGCAGGAGGTAAGAAACTGAATACGAAGATTAGAAGCTTTGTATCAATAAACATTTTGAAAGTTTTGTCCGAGGTTCTTAAGCAAAAGTATTTTTTTTCCAAAATAAATTGAAGACATAGCACATGCTGACTTTTTGAATATCGTTATTACTGAAGATACTACGTATTGTTTGATCAACCAACAGTTCCAATAAGAGCCAAGTTTCATGCATTTAATGAACCACCAGTAATTTGAGAGAGAGGTGTTCGAGCGAATAGAGGCAATCGAGAGGAAGCGAATATTCTCTACAATGTAAATTTTGCCTATGAATGTACATATAGAACGCTACACCTCATTCGTAACTTTGGCCAATAACAAAATACATAATGTAATATTTCTGGAAAGTAATTCTTCGCTGAATCACACACAATTTCAGAATTTCTGTGTTCGTCTCAGTTTCCATGTAAATGTTTTCCTTTGTCAACTATGGCAACTCTTGTGTAATGTATATCTGGTACAATGTAAACAGCAATGAAAACGTCTGTCAGCACACAAAACAATCAAAGAACCAATAACAAAAGTTCAGAAGAGAAAATAATCGTACCTAAAACTATATCCTTCCCGATTTTCTGCAATGTGTTGCTCAATGTGTTGCTACAGGAATGTCGTTTCGTAGTCCACTCTGTGGAGCCGTTCTTCATGTTCGTCATTAATGATGCCAAGATTATCGCAGAAGACGTCTAATGCTCATTGAGGAAATGTAGATCAAGTGGCAAGTTACATCCCACATTATGGTACGATCTCAGTCGTTCCCGTACAATATAGCAAGTTCTCTGCCGTACGGTTGCCCAAAACTTAGTTGCACACGCTTTTGAAACATACTCATGCTGTTCTGTCAACATTACTCATAAAATCATGTAAGCATCACACATTAATTTCCAACTTTGCCGTCTTGTACAATATATTATATTTCTTCCTTTATTTTTGCTTCTCTGGTGCTTGGAAACTTCCATCGTCTGTACATAAACCATGTGATATCTTGTCCATGGCTTTCGAAAAGCTCTTTAATGTGACACAGTTTAACGGGTAGCGTTGGACAGATTCCATTGTCAACAACAGGAGTGTTCACCACATTCTTCTGTCAAAACATTGATTCATTCCGAGTACTTTTATCCATAATAATGATGTTTTCTGACTTTGCTGGTCCACTAACAACAGTCCTTTGTATACCAAAGCTGCATACCGACAGGAATTGCGGTTATCTTGAAACCTCTGCATATGCTCCATTTGCATTTCTCTTATTGATTTAATGTGAATACCAAATGTCTCCTTCCGATTAACTCTATGAGCTGTCGGAACAGGAAATTTTTCCCACAGTAGAGAATTTGCTGGAATCTATGAACAAGCGGAACTCACTTTTTTTTACGTTATTCCATCCACTTTCCGTCACCTCCTGATCGAGGGAACAGCAATGGACATGTGACATTATGCATTTAAACATCCTGTCAGGATTGTTGTATAAGTCCACAATCGGTATGCTAATCAGGCAAAATCGCCGTGAACATTGAGGCCATCGTCCCACCGACGCACCAATTTGAAGATATCGGTTTGGTAAAACACTGTGTCCTTCTGCGTGAAGAAGTCCGTAACGGAGTGCTGCACACCCTCGTCCTATAGGAATCGTCGACCCTTAAGGGACCGAAGGCATGACAATAGCATGAGGAGAAGAGGTAAGGACTTTAGGACGGGTGCTCGAGTGTCTCCATTTGAGTTGCCGTAGCTTCTGCTTTAAAACATTTGCGATATGAGGACGTGCGCTATCATGAAGCAACAGCACCCCTTGTCGCAACTGGTTTACGACAGACATGCTGCCCCCATACACATTCTTCATTCTCCGATGGATGTCCACCGGTGTTTGTCCTTCGGCAGCCAAGAAAAGACTTAACAGCACGTTGGTCCTGTTTGTAGCCGCTTGATAATAGCGTCGTCATAGTTCACATTTTCGCATTCACCGCACGCACTTTGGAAAGACACGAATGACACAGTATTCCTTTCCTACTTGTCGCTGCTTACGTACTCGCATCGTAGCCTCGCTACATTGCACATTCGCTGCAGCAACGCCCTCAAAGACAGACTTTTTGATCGCCCCTTATACATAAATAACAGCACATGTAGTGGTAGAAGGGCAATTCTTGTTCTTGTCAACCATTCCTTACAAGAGCGTTAAGTTCTCGTTTTCGTGACTTCAGTGTTATCTCTCCAGTCTGACACAAAATAAATTGCGCTAGACCTCTTCTGACTTAACGCCAAGTCACTAAACTTCACGATCTTAGGACAACAACCAGTCACAACCAACATATGTCAGAGCTCTCAATGTTACTATGTAATTGGTAACAAACACAATGTGATTACTCATAAGAAGTGCTGTTGTGATGTTCATATGGGAAATTCCTTGTACATAGTTGGATTATTTTTCAACAATTACATCTGCAAAACATTTAAGTAAATATTGGAAAGTCTAGCATCTGACTATCCCTGGAACGCCCAAAAGAGGTCCAGTAAGTTTTTTATTGCATTTAATCTCATTTTTTTACAAAATGCAACGATATTTCATATTTACTGCCTCTAATATTGTCTTTCTTTCGAGAATAACAATACTGCCAGCTCCTCCAGACTCCATTTCCATAAATTATCAATGGGTACAATGCGTGCTTCTTTTTTAGTGCATTTTCACACCAAATGCAACATACTTTCACTGATGAACAGACGAAGCGCGGTAGCTGGGAATTCTCCCTAATACGCTATGCATACTCCGCTGGTTAGTCAGTCTCTCGAATAACATTTTGTTGACAGTTTCTTCTTGCAGAGTTTTTAGGTGCACTATGTGTCCATTCTGTTCCATCGGTGTCAAACTCTCTGTGACAAACACCATCTCTCCTTTCAATATCTTATACTGCAGCACCTGCAAAATGCAGATGTCACTAGAGAAATCGACGTAAATAATATAACATAAATTTTGTGCATGCATATTACACAAAATTAAGGTAAAAAACCAATACTTGCCATTTGCAGACCAATACCAGTCTTATTTTCACAATTGTGGTTTCTGATGAATCATCACTTGAAAGCGCAAGAGGATTGTATTCATTGTTCAATGTGTCACTATCGTTGTGCTCTCTCTGAGTCTCTTGTACTTCAGTCTGAGTTGGAGGTATCTGACGAGCTTCTGTAATTTCAGCTACGACTACGATATGGTAGATATCGAAATAGACGACAGAGGGATAAAGAAACAATTAAAATCGCTCAAAAGAGGAAAGGCCGCTGGACCTGACGGGATACCAGTTCGATTTTACACAGATTACGCGAAGGAACCTGCCCCCCTTCTTGCAGCGGTGTACCGTAGGTCTCTAGAAGAGCGTAGCGTTCCAAAGGATTGGAAAAGGGCACAGGTCATCCCCGTTTTCAAGAATGGACGTCGAACAGATGTGCAGAACTATAGACCTATATCTCTAACGTCGATCAGTTTGGAACACGTATTATGTTCGAGTATAATGACTTTTCTGAAGACTAGAAATCTACTCTGTAGGAATCAACATGGGTTTCGAAAAAGACGGTCGTGTGAAACCCAGCTCGCGCTATTCGTCCACGAGACTCAGAGGGCTAGAGACACGGGTTCACAGGTAGATGCCGTGTTTCTTGACTTCCGCAAGGCGTTCGATACAGTTCCCCACAGTCGTTTAATGAATAAAGTAAAAGCATATGGACTATCAGACCAATTGTGTGATTGGATTGAAGAGTTCCTAGATAACAGAACGCAGCATGCTATTCTCAATGGAGAGAAGTCTTCCGAAGTAAGAGTGATTTCAGATGTGCCGCAGGGGAGTGTCATAGGACCGCTGCTATTCACAATATACATAAGTGACCTAGTGGATGACATCGGAAGTTCATTGAGGCATTTTGCAGATGATGCTGTGGTGTGTCGAGAGGTTGTAACAATGGAAAATTGTACTGAAATGCAGGAGGATCTGCAGCGAATTGACGCATGGTGCAGGGAATGACAATTGAATCTCAATGTAGACAAGTGTAATGTGCTGCGAATACATAGAAAAATAGATGCCTTATCATTTAGCTACAAAATAGCAGGTCTGGGAGCTGATTTAAAATGGAATGATCATATAAAGTTGATCGTCGGTAAAGCAGATGCCAGACTGAGATTCATTGGAAGAATCCAAAGGAAATGCAATCCGAAAACGAAGGAAGTAGGTTACAGTACGCTTGTTCGCCCACTGCTTGAATACTGCTCAGCAGTGTGGGATCCGTACCAGATAGGGTTGATAGAAGAGATAGAGAAGATCCAACGGAGAGCAGCGCGCTTCGTTACAGGATCATTTAGTAATCGCGAAAGCGTTCCGGAGATGATAGATAAACTCCAGTGGAAGACTCTGCAGGAGAGACGCTCAGTAGCTTGGTACCGGCTTTTGTTAAAGTTTCGAGAACATACCTTCACCGAAGAGTCAAGCAGTATATTGCTCCCTCCTACGTATATCTCGCGAAGAGACCACGAGGATAAAATCAGAGAGATTAGAGCCCACACAGAAGTCCTTCTTTCCACGAACAATACGAGACTGAAATAGAAGGGAGAACCGATAGAGGTACTCAGGGTACCCTTCGCCACACACCGTTAGGTGGCTTGCGGAGTATGGATGTAGATGTAGATGTAGAAATATTATAGTTACCAGTCGAAGAGTCACTGACAATGAACAATTGCCCTAAAACCGTTACATACATTATTGTAGTACATCATTGTTGGCTCACAAAAGCGCGAAATTAAGTAGGTAAACGCATGTTAGTGAGAAGAGGTCAATTCACCGCCATCGGGATTCAGTGGTAAATGTGTAAATATCTTAAAAATTTGTAGTTACAAAGCAACATATTATGGCAAATTAAACCTTATCTTAATTAAGTGTCACAAAATCATCGAAACAGAACGCTTTAAAAATAGAAGAATTTAGCATTTAAAAAAAAAGGGTCTATTGACTTCTGCTGGGCGTTCTAGCGAATAACTACTATTAAACGTTTTCGAGGATTTCGGTAAATACAGGAGGTATTGATTGGTAGATGGGTAACATACGAGTATATTTTCCTAATGAACATATATTTGAAAATGCTTCGTTTGCATGCTAGCGTCTCTGAAATATGGAGGAGGACATAGGTACATTGAACCCCACAAGCTAGATAAAGAGTAAAGGGGACACTGTCCCTTATCGCCGGTCAACACGAGTTTAATGCATTTACAGAAGGTGCTCAATATGTCCAGCATCAGCTTCTACACATTTTGTGTCGCACCAGATGATGTCTTTCCGAAACCCGGGACACCTTGTTCACCGCACCTGACACCACTGTATTTTCATTTCTGGGGGTACGTGTAAACCCTGGTGTACGAGATACCTGTTGAATCATAAGATCTTATGGCATCAAATAATGTGGCAACTGGTGTCATCATGATTTGCCGAGAATTTTTCAGGGGTTCAGTAACATATCATTAGGCTATACAAAAAATTTATCGACTTTGGTGACGGTCGTATTGAGCATCTTCAGTATTAGAATGAAATTGGTGTTTGCTGACAGTTACGTATGTTGTCCCCCTTAACTCTTGTCTATGTTTGGTCGTCCAAATTGTCTACATCCTCCCCCATACTTCAGAAACCTTTCCAAACTTATGTTAATTCGTACAATTTACTCATGGGTGGCCCATCTACGAACCACCACACGTTGTAACATATCTTTTCACTCACACCCTGTAGAGTGTAGCGGATAATAGGAAAACTAAGTCAAATAGCTAAATCCTAGTTTTATTTCTAAATTCAGTACCCAAGACTTATCAAAGAACACCATTCAGCAGTACAATTTTACATGTATTACGGCCGTTTAACTCATTATAAAAAAGAATAGTCAAGTACACGAAAATTTCGCTGAATGGGTTTACAGTATTATGACAATCATTAGTTTTTTATACAACAGCTCCTAGTATTGACACTTTTAGAGGTGAAGTGACCTCCTGTATTTACCTTGGAGGAATCAGATATATTAAATTGTTCTCAGAAGTGGTTTAGGAGAATAGATGGGCTACAGAAACACAGGTCTGACATACCAATGTTGAGAAAACCTGTGTGAAACTGATGTTATAAATTCCTAATCTGAATTCAGCACGTAAACTTCAAGGACTTGAATCAGATCGATGTGCATCGAATCTTCCACTTTGTTCTGGGATACAGCAGAATACAAATGATTATACTGAATTTTTATAATTAAGTTCGATTTCTCTTGTCGAAGCACCATCTTGTGGAGAATCTCTCCATGCTCCAAGGGATATCCAACATGCAAGTTGGATAGCGAAAGCTCTTTACTGCTAGAGAATGTTTATGATCTGGGATTAACTTGGATTATCATCTCAGAAAAGAATGTAATTCATTATATTTGTTTTGTCCTAATCATTGCACATATCGAAGCGAAATTGAAAACTTCTTCTGAAGCTAGAACAGTATCTTTTTTGCGTATTCTTTGGTCAATCGTGATAACACTCGCGTTGTTTTACAAGAACTGGAAAATTTTTTTTGGTACTTATCTCTTTTACTGTCACCTCGGCTATCTTTGATCCAAATTGGTCTTCCGAATCAAAAATTAATCTTGTTATTTCACTGACTCGACGGGCAGAACATTCAGAAACTAATAACGAAAAGATTGAAGCAGTGATTTACGAAGACCCAAAAATGATCAGTAAGGGGGTTGGAAAGATTTCTCTAAATAAAATAAGAATATTTTTTTACAGTGCTGATTTGTCTATCAAGTTCCCTAACACTTCCAGCGCAGAGTAAGTCAAATGGAAATTCCAATTAATCAAACAATTCAAATAATTTACATAAAACGAGAAAAGGGCCAGCATGTGCTTTCGGTTGTATCTGAGTATCGCCATGTTTCCAAGGCATAAAAAGGTCTTTATCAATGCATTATTTTTTAATGTGAATGTCTCGTGACACTACTGTGACATTCTAAATTGTATTATTATTGGAGCTATGGGTTATTCAGCTATTTATAAACAATATGCTTTCAGATGAAAAGAAAATATGGTTTTACACGATTTTTTCGAGGAGCTGCCTTTTCCCTTTTCTTATTGAGCTCATGTTTCACTTTTTTTAAGGGAACCAGAAACAGTGGAAACACCAAGTAACGTGATTGAATTTAATAAATATTAGCCATCCGCACTAGATGATGCTGTGCAGTGGTCCACCAGTACTGGAAGTGAACATTGCAAAGAGCAGTTGTATCCAGGCCTCGTACACGTGACGTGGTATTTCGTACAAGGTAAGGGACGAAGGCGGTTGTATTATATGTGAAGGCTAACCAGACACTCCGTACTGCGGATGCTGTTATTGTTTAAATAAGCAAAATCCATTGCGATCGTTCCCATCATCTCCATGCTGAGTGACGAATTAGATTAAGTGTACCTGTTGCGCTGCTGTTTTCGGTTAGTATGAGCCACGTGCAAAGCGGCAGCGTCTTCTTGGTTGACACGTAGCAAGGGGCTGCGAGAGATGGAGTACTCGAGAACATCCGGCTGCAGATAATAGCCGGCTTGTAGAGACTTTGGCTCGTGGGTCGCAGTAGACATGACCAAAACCTGATTGGTGGGCAGCCGAAGTCAGCAGCTAGAGTCGGTGTGTTGCGACCGATCATAATGAGCAAATGTTATAAACTGTTGAGAATTTAACAGCAGGGCTCGTCAGACTACTAGCGACCTACAAGAAGTTTCCTTGCTGATTGGTTAATTGCTAATCGTTCCTCCGACGCCGGCGGCGGTGGTCTAGCGGTTCTAGGCGCTCAGTCCGGAACCGCGCGACTGCTACGGTCGCAGGTTCGAATCCTGCCTCGGGCATGGATGTGTGTGATGTTCTTAGGTTAGTTAGGTTTAAGTAGTTCTAAGTTCTAGGGGACTGATGACCACAGATGTTAAGTCGCATAGTGCTCAGAGCCATTTGAACCATTTTTTTCCTCCGACGGATTGGGGTGCTGGTGTCCAACTGTATCTGAGACCATCGTTGATGAACGTGAAATTTAAGCGTCGTCTCGGTCCCAGTAGTCTTCCACCTCTGATGGTCGTGACGTTTCTGACTCGTCACTGTCCATGAAGGATGCTAGAGTGAGAACGTTCTTAGCCACTTTATTGTGCGAACTAAAGAAATTACTCAAAAGTCAGGCAGAGCTGTGGCAGTTAGGTTACTGGAAGGGGAAAGAAGCTGAATATTAAGAAGATTGAAAATATGTTAATGATGTAGAATAGGTTAAGTTTTACATTCTGTTAAGAAAAGCAGAAAGCTGAGACTGCTGGAAACATTGGAAACAAAAAAAAGGTATGGCACAGAAAACCGGCTTAGTATTAATTCTTTCAGACCTGAATTTTTTCTAGACAAAGGAAAACTTTTACTTATGTGGTAATGCTCACAGGTACTCGTTTTTAAAACACACTGTGTACACTTGTCTTCATTTTATGGACTAAAATAGCTAATTACGGAATATTCTCTGTTGTAATAAACAGTGCGATGATCATTCAGTAATAACCATGTAAAATAAAAATATTCAAGTATACACAGGAAATTAGCGAACCATCCAAATCCGTGTATTCTGGTGGTCACGAGTTGCTGCGTACTGCTGCAGTGACTTTGCTGATATTTTCATAGTGATGTCCAACAGTTGGCAGCATTTTTGCATAATGAAAAGGTTGAACACTCACAAAAGTGTACCTCAGGTTTCAGTTGGGAAAAACTGCTTCTGTTGCAGCTAAGACACAGTAAAGATTAATGTACGCAATTGTAACTGGAGGATCTGAAAGGGTTAAATGGACAGATACGATTTCCTTTTTCCCTCGGTTAAAATAAGTTTTACTTACAAATACCACAGTAACATTACATTTTACTTTTCATGAGTTTTTAAACGTATCTCTGCGTATAAAAGGAAATGTCCTGACTGATTCAGTGACACGTCGTTACCCAGCCAAAACCGCTGTGGGAAGACACTCGAAATTTGGAAAGATTATTGATCTTATATTGTTGCCACCGTTCAAGATGCGATTCTTTTTTTCAAATTCCAACCATAGGCGGGTGAAATTGGAACTGAAAGAGTTTTTGAAAACATATCACTATATAGACAATTTTCAAGTTAGAACTGCGAAAATTGGTAGTTGGTTTCTCGGATGAAAATTAAAAAAAAAAAAATACATCTTTCAATATTTTACAAAATTCAAACCCAAAGGAGATGAAATAGGGGACGAGAATATTTCGTTAAATTATAACATTTTTAAAACTAACTCTTTGACAATTAGTGTTTCACTTCTGGTTAGAAATAAAAAGCCTTTAATCTGTGGCTTCAATTAGCGTGAAGGGTTTAGAAGGTGTCGCAATTTGTGAACTAAATCAAAGAAAGCTATTTAACTGTCGCCACGACAAATCGGCTTTGTTAGAATTGCATAGAAAAAGATACGGATCTTTATAGCATTAATTTTTCAGTAGGCCTAACATATGTTTATAAAATTATTTTTGTTTTAATTGCTATGCAAACTAATTATTGCTGATTACGAAATATATACCACGATTAAATTCGATTTCATTTACAGGAATATCCGTTTCAGTTGAGCAGGTACACTCTTTCTAGGCTCTTAATTTGTACAAGAACAATACGCAAAAGAATATATAAATCCAATTAATTTTATTTTTAACAATGCAAATACCTTTTCTTTTTTTAGTTAATCTAACGACTTTGGGGTAATATAAAAAAACGCTCTACTTTCGTATGTAAACATTCTACATGTCATTATTTTTGTATCTTCTAAGTAGCACGTCACTTTATTTGCGTGTGTGACATTCAGTTGTCACTTTATGATGACCTAACAAGCCTGTTCTTGACTTGATAAATACAGTTTTGCAGAACATTACGAAGGGTTACCTGTTTAATAATGTTATCACGTTCTACCCAAGAACCGCCAGAAAATTCACTTAATTAATTTAAATAATTTTTGTCGATGGTTGACTTGTGAACAACAAGATCTACATTCATTGTTTTTCAAAGGTGTGTGTATGTAAAACTGATGACAAACGTTGAAATTTATTTTGCCACCAGACAGTTTTATAACATGTAGAAATATTGTCTTCAATTTTCAGAGTTTAATTCGCGCTACAAGTCATGTACAAGCCATCTTGTTTCAATCAATGCGCAGTGCCACACCAACTTTTGTATACGATTTTGTGCTTGTTTGTGGTATTTTATTATTTACTGCCATCAGAGAAGACACATGTGGAGTATACAAGGCTGTGACCCCATTTACGATGACATTAATTGCGATTTGTTAAAGAAATGCACACGTTGTCGAACACAAAACCCGAAAGAAAGCTTTAATAACCTCATTTAGAAGAGATGCCCAAAGACAACACTCTGGCTATCGGTCAATTTTAAAATTTCCCCATGTGATGTTTGTCTGATGTTCAATGGTGGTAATACTGGAAGAATCAGGACCCTATAAGACTAGGCTTTGATGTACGTTGCTGCACTGAAAATTGATGACGTGTGTATTCCTAGTTCCGTGAAGGTTATTTCCAAAAGGGCATACCAAAAGGATCAGAGTAGAACAAAAGAGCTACATGAAGGCTAAAAAGACCAAATGTATAGTTATGTCCAAATTTAAGGTACTTGTTTCTGGCAAAAATGTTACTAAAATCTTTTTTCTGAGTTTCCCGCAACTTACATTTTCCAATTTATAAGGAACATTTTCTGCCGAAATATTGCAGATAAAATGGTGACCGTGCAACAAACTATGTACATGCTATACCAAAACTTCCTATGGCACAAAATTTTTCAAACTGCGTACTGACAAATTTACTTAAAATTTAGTAAAATAAAAATTGCTATGTATCATAGATATAAATTTTTAAAAAAATGTTTTCAGGGTTCTAAGACTGGCATTAAAAACTGGTTCACAGATTTGTGTATCCAATTACTAAGAATAACCCACCATGTTTTGAAGGTAATAAGTAAAGTAAGCCGTGAGAAAACGTTCCTCATTTGATAGCAAGTTTTCCAAATGTACCCAGCAACGTCCTGAACAAATTATTTTGCAAATAAATCGAGTGAAAACGCAGTTTGTAGCCAATAACGTAACGACAGCTTGTGCAAAGGTTCAATTATCTGTCAAACAATGAAAGTTACATTAGCTTATATGTACCCATGTCTTTTACAATACGTCCCCACCTGAACTCAGTATTATACCCCATTACCTACAAGTAGATTCCTACATTAGGCAGCTTCTTCTGTCTACAATTACAAGACTGCATTCCCTTTAGGTTAAATTATAACGATGCTACGATTAACTGTATAGTAACATACTTCTACTGTTGAGAATACCATAGTCGCCATAGATTTTACTACTACGACTAGCACTACTATTTCTACCATGCTGCTGTTGATGCTACGTCTGCGTGCCTCAATCTCCACCATTTTTTCTGTTACTATTATGATGAATAATCACAGACAACTGTACTAAAATGATAAATATTAGCTGTTTAACAGATTTTGTATCATATATTCTCACACTCAGTCAGCTGTCCGTAGTTACACTGTTGGCTACCAACAAAAGACGATGGAAATACACTGTGGATTTTCCTTCTTTGACCTTTATCTTGAGTTTCAGCGTAATTCCTCTCGCCTGGCTGACAAAGTTGTTTGTCGATAAGTTCGTGCAGTAACCTTTAAACCCCTGCAGCAAGTGCCAGGTATTTTTCTGAAGCCTGTGAGAGCGATGAGCCGATTTAGTGCTTGCCTGGCGTTTCCTAATCAAAATAATATTGCTAAAAGCGGCCCAAAGTACATATAATCCTCGTGACATTTATCCGACCGAATTTCCAGATCTATTCTCTCTGACGTTTCATTTTACCGGGAACCATCGCTACGGTATTTACGTGTTATGATTGTATCTATGTTCCTTCAAAGCCCTAATGACACGACGCCGATCGTAATAAGTATTGAATGATGTTCTTGGTGAATTGTGGCAATATCTTGCATTTACTAAGGAAGTTACTCCACAAAGAATAAGTGATTCATAATAAATACCAATTTATACATCAAATGAAGATATGCCATCTCTATGGGAGAATAGCATTCAGTTAGTTCACTGTTTAACTGCACATGCGTAAGCGGACCACATGTCATTATTACTATTAATTTATACTTGCAAAGAGGTGAGTGAAAGAGTAAGAGTTATACTAATGACAATAAGAATTATTATATCGATTCTGTAGTCACTGATTCTAGGTTCGTGCCAGATGTTATTTAATTATAATTAATATTGGAAACTCTCCAGAATTTGACCTTGTTACGATATTACGTACTCAATTACACATTTCATGACAATGTTTGGACATTAGCTCATGGTAACTTTGTACTTAATTCTTTACTCATTCTTACTGTGTACTAAAATTTGTATCCCGGCTTGTATCAGCCTGCTAAAATATTAATTATACATAACCTAAATGTGCTTCACTTTGGTAGCCAACTAATCGTCTCTGTTTACTATGGCTATAAAATGTTCTCTAAAGCCCGTACAGTTTGACGAAACTTATTCATTTTCATTTTATGACACAGAACGTTCATGTAGCTTCACATATCTCCGTACCATACTACGATAATCATGTAACTACACTGCGGACATTCAAATATGAATATGAGAGACTTGGACACTGTCTTCGAGCAATGCCGCTAAAGGAAGTGACTGAAATCCTGTCCTGAGAACGAAAATTGTCTATATGCGTTCATCTTGTTAGAAACAGTTGTTTTACATAACTTTAGACTGTGAAATACACACACAAATAAAAAGTTTTGCATCACCCATGTTCTCAGAACTCCAGAAGATAGACGTTGACTGTGGATATTGTACCACAGACAATTCCTTTGACTGTTAAGAGATGTCACTAAAACCGCCCAAAGATGTAAATAACCATGCATGAGCAGCGCCTATTAGACGGAGGGGTTCCGAGGGCCGATCAGTTCCAGTCATTCCACCAGGAAGGAGGTACACGGCTCGTGTTGCCTGTAGTTCAACCACGCCTAGACGGTTACTAACGCGGTTCGATCGCGTCCGCATTGTTACTTTGTGCCAGGAAGGGCTCTCAACAAGGGAAGCGTCCAGGTGTCTGGGAGTGTACCAAAGCGATGATATTCGGACATGGAGGAGATACAGAGAGACAGGAACTGTCGATGATATGCGTCGCTCAGGCCGCCCAAAGCTACTACTACAGTGGATGACCGTTACATACGGATTATGGCTCGGAGGAACCCTGATAGCAAAGCCACCATGTTGACAAATGCTTTTCGTGCAGCCATAGGACGTCATGTTACGAAGCAGACTGTGCACAATAGACTGCATGATGCGAAACTTCACTCCCGACGTCCATGGCGAGGTTAATCTTTGCAAACACGACACCATGCAGCGCGGTAGAGATAGGCCCAACAACATGCCGATGGACCGGTCAGGATTGACATCACGTTCTCTTCACTGATGAGTGTCGCATATGCCTTCAACCAGACAATCGTGTTTGGAGGCAACCTGGTCAGGCTGAACGTCTTAGACACACTGTCCAGCGAGTGCAGCAAGGTGGAGGTTCCCTGCTGTTTTGGGGTGGAATAATGTGGGGCCGACGTAAGCCGCTGGTGGTCATGGAAGGCACCGTAACGACTGTACGACGCGTGAATGCCATCCTCCGACCAATAGTGCAACCATATCGGCGGCATACTGGCAAGGCATTCGTCTTCATGGACGACAATTCTTGCCCCCATCGTGCACATCTTGGGAATGACTTCCTTCAGGATAACGACATCGCTCGACTAGATTGGCCAGCATGTTCTCCAGACATGAACACTATCGAACAATCCTGAGATAGATTAAAAAGGCCTGTTTACGGATGACGTGACCCACCAACCACTCTGAGGGACCTACACCGAATCACCGTTGAGGGGTGGGATAATCTGGATCAACAGTGTTTTGATGAACTTGTAGATAGTATGAAACGACGAATACAGGCATGCATCAATGCAAGAGGACGTGCTACTGGGTATTAGGGGTACCGGTGTGTACAGCAATTTGAACCACCACTTCTAAAGGTCCCGCCGTATGATGGTACTACATGCAATGTGTGATTTCCATGAGCAATAAAAAGGGCGGAAATGATGTTTATGTTGATCTCTGTTCCAATTTTCTGTACAGGTTCCGGAACTCTCGAAACCGGGGTAATGCAAAACTTTTTTTGATGTGTGTATCGGACTATGGAACATATGTTGGGGGATGAATACCTGATGCGTCGCGAGCTTATTTTCTCACGACACTGTAAAAGGAATCTCATTTATCGTATTCGGGGCACTGGAAGACAAGGACATTAACAATTTTTGTAGGAAAAAACAGAAACAGGAGCCCGTGAGATTCAGTCGGAAAAATTACAACCATAGACGTATTTCATTAAGAAGATGTTTTAAACCCGAATACTGCATAAGATTTTCTAAGTTATAGAACGACTTGTTTTTCGGCATGATTACTAAAATATTTCTCATATGAGGTGAAAGCTTTTAAGAATAACGAATCTGAGCCTGTATTTAAGATAATGAATTATCGACACGTCGAAGGCTGAGAGTTAGTAATACTTAATATAACGGCAAATTGTATGTCTACTTAATCACTCTCACCGTACAACGAATGTTTGAAGACTTCTTCCTTGTTAGAGTTCTATGCAGCTATGATGATCCATTAATGGGTTTTAGAAAGGAAATTTTAACTTCTGTCTCTCTTGTTGTAAACTGTGACTACAAGGCTACGTCCCCTGGCAATAGAAACAAGACAACTGTTGAAATGGCATAGAAGGTTTTCCATTTTAAGTCATAATTTTTAGGTTGTACTAAAAGATTCCCGTATGCTTTTGACACAGAGTTTGGTGCTAAATGTTTGGCGTATGGTTCGTTAACAATTACCATATAGTAGTAAATCTAAGGTACGGAAAATGGAGATCCAAGAACCACTTCATTTGAGAGTTAAAAGGATTTAAGAATTCACAAGTCATTCAAATCGTCATATGCACTTAGTTCTCTCAAGCTATTCACGCCTCGACGGTGTATACTGACTGAATGTAGGAAATGAGAGGGCTGCTAGAGTGGGTCATGACAAGCAAATTTCACACAGCAACCCACGACCACCTCTCTAAGTGTACGCCGTTAGCCGTAGTTGAAGAGCCCGGCGCGCACCACTAAGAGGGCAACCTCAGAACATGCCATCCGAGCAGTCGTGTATGCAGCTCTGCTGTGCAAAGATTTCAATGTGTTCGTCACATCAAGCTAAAAGAGACGTCGGGTTCAAGTTTTACGACCTTTAATTGCAAACGCCGTAGTCGATATAATTGTGGATAATGCAAGCGGGACCACGCTACGTGTTTTCCGCCTCTTACTGGGACGTGAACGCGTTTTTTTTTCGCTGTGCATAGAGGGCAGCACCTGTGTGCACTACGGAGACTGGTTCGCACTGAATCAGTATCTATCAAACGGGGCACTTGTGTTTGTTACTGTGTGGGGCGGACAGGAAATCGAGCGCTATCCTTCGGAGGAAAGGGTAGACATGCACTGAGTTTATGAGGCGGCGGATGGAAATGATGAAGCTGCCCAACGTATGTACGTTCGGCGGATTCCAAATCGTCGAGTCCCAGATTCACGTACATTTGCTGCAGTCTACAGGTCCCTACGTGAGGCACATTCGCTTGAGGTACGTTTCCCCACAGGCACGTACTGGTAACTGTATATGTGTACAAAGCCTACTTCGAAACCTAATTTACGCATTTTGTGTTACAGATGCGAAGGCCTGAAGGAAGCAGTCACTAACGCACAGTGCGTACACAACGGTCTGAAGAGCAGGCGTTAGCACTGCTGGAAAACATCCTCAACAAACACGCGGCATGTTGCACGGGAAATGGGTGTCAGCCGGTCCACAATTTGGTGTGTGTGGTATGAAGATGGTTTACACCCCTACTGCCTTCAGAAGGTTTACGACCTTAACCCAGACGATTTTCCACATCAAAATTGAATTCTGCCAGTGGTTTTAGCAAAGGTGTATCATTCAACCGGACTTTCCGAAGCGTGCACTTTTTACAGATGAGGCATCCTTTAGACGAGAGGGTATGTTATTCGGTCACAATCAACACGTGTGGGTACAGGAAAATCCACACGACGGTCACCAAAACCGCTTCGCTGTCAAAATTTGGGCCGGCTTGTAAGAGGTATGCGCGGTATGCGCTGCCTGCAATAGGCAAGACTTAGGAGAATCTCTGACCAGAGAGCAGTATGTAGTTAGTTGTTGCTTGTCGCTAGTTGGCAGTAGTCTTCAGTAGTCTGCGTGAGTCTGCAGTAGTCGGCGGTAGTCTGCGCGTGTCCGCGCGTGTCGGCAGTCTGCTCTGGTCGGGATTCTGGAGGATGAGTATTATTGTAGAAGGTAAAGAAGCAGCCTTGCGCATATCTAGTAATGTATGTTAACTGTCATCCAATTTCTTTTAAAAATGCCCCAATAATAATTTTTATAGTATAAAGTAATTTTTTTAAAAAAGCATTCATTTCAATTCAAAGATTTTATCCAATGAATAATTATTCCTTTCACGAATCACAAAGCGTAGGCCAGCATTGCACGGAGCTGTGCCGAAAAAATTTTTAGGTAGGAGCAGGTATATTCGCAGTTTTTATTGAGGTAAGAATTCTTGCTTTTTTATTCAGATTACAGGGCCGTGGCGCAGCGCTGCTATCGTAAAATTTACCAGGTTACTGAATTTTCCTTTTTTTATTATTTCGGGGTTTAGAAAAGAATTTTGTGGGTACATTAAATGTGAATGCATTTCTGCACAGAGATTATGAATGGGAACCAATTTTGTTCAGAGGTTACAATATTTAAAATTCATTTAATTAATATTTTTTCTGGGGAGGTTACACTTGGCGACATCCGGCCAGTATCGTATTTCTCTGTGAATCTTCTGATAAGTAGTCATATATCTGCTATTATTTACTTAAATGTAGTTTGCATCTGGCGCAACGCATTTACTAATTTGTCACTCTTTCTTTCACAGATCATCGGCAATTTGTTGCTCTTTGTTGTAATTGCGTTTTTTGCATTTTTGCATTGTCCTTGTTTCATTTGTGTTTAATTTTGATTTGTGGAAAATGCTGCGAAAAACTGTTAACAGTACATCGCGATGTACAATGAGTGAAATAGCCGACTCGAATAATTTGACCGATAGTACTAGCGACAATCAGTGTACCGACCACTAGTAATGATTTTGATCGTAATGATGAGCAAACAAATTCAGTTGTGTCCTCTGTTAATTTAACGACAATTGATGACGCGGCACGTTCTGTTACAATGAACGCTGCCCAGCTTGACACACCCGGTTTGCAAAATTTACGTAATGAACAGATAATTGCTTCTAATGAAAATGAACAGTGTACTCAAAATACGACTGATTTATTTAATTCCGGTGTAGTGACCAACAGTGCACATCCGATTAGCAAACATTTTCAAGAATCACAGAATAACCAAATGGTTACACAAAACGTGATAATTGCAGATACACCATCACACAGTACAGAGAATAGAGTAGATAATATTGGCTGGGATCAAGTTATGGCATTATTACTACAACTCAAGAAAGAACAAAACGACCATTTCAAACAACTTAATGAAAATCTCAGACAGTGGAATGAAAAATTAAACAACAATTTCAAACAGTTGAATGAAAGTTTCAAACAGTCGAATGAAAAACACGACAACCTTAACGAACAGAACAAACAACTTAGTGAACAGATTACAGCTGTTACCGTGCAACGTCATGATACTAAAGAACAATTACGTGACGAAATTAAGGCTTGTGCTAGTAACAGTAGTGAAGAAATTAGATCTGTTGCAGAAGAATTAAATAATACACATGTAGCCATAACAGAATCACTTAGAGATGAAATTAATGCAGTCACTGAACAATGTTCAGAAAACGCAACACAGATACGCGACGAGTTTAAATTAATGTCAGCAGAAGTTTCACGCATTCTGGATACGGAAGTCGATAAAAAATTTGAACAACAGATCAGCCAAATTGACGAACGTATTAAAGTGACAGAAATGAAAAATGTTTCAGTCAATAACACGTCACATTCCGAACATTTCTCACACTCACACAGCCAGTATAACTTAAGTAATTTACAGAGACTACGTGACTTAGAATACGAAGTGTCACAGACAAACAGATTCTCACACAAACCTAAACCTGTTCACAAATTCAGTGACGATAACGTTGATTATAAGCAATTTTTATCCGTAGAAAAATCTAAGGTATTTAAAAATGACAGAGCACAGGTACACGCTTTGAACTGTATACCACAATTTATTTTTGTACTTTCACCAGCTTGGCCTGTAATGCAGAAACTAGAATTAGCATGGATACAACAACTTGCTTTTGAATTTTCACTGGCATTGCCTGTAACGCAGAAGCTAAAATCATTACGCTTCGATGAATATGTGCCGTAGCGTGCACAGGGCCCCGAGCCGTAGTAGTGCTGTTTCATCTTTAGTTTTCTGCACTGCTGCCGTCTCTTCTACTATCCTTTATATCTATCAAAACAGCTCTTCAACTATCGATCTATCTAGGATTAAGAATGAGTAAAGAAAACCCGATAAGACAAGTTTTACCGAAAGTGACAGTTTTCATTAGACGCTCCAGAAATGACAACCACGAGAACTTTAATACCAGATAAAAATTAAAATCATCAGTATGTGTAAAATTATCAGCAACAGCGAACGCATTTTGGTAACAATAGAGATTTTTCCCCACAACAGCATCAAAACCAGCCGGTTAGCATACCTAACCAACAATGCAGTCTGCAAGCTCAACCATGCTTTAATGTTTCGCCGCCTACGCGTATAGCGTCAGCTCCAACAAATGGTAATGCACAGCAACAAGGAAATAACTACGTACAGAAAACACACCATTTCAATTCCTATCGCAATGCACCGTATAGAAATTACTATCATGACAGACGTAAAAGTAATGAGCACAATTTTCAGTGTACGTTTAATAAAAGTCGGTCTTACCAGCAGGAGAATCATCCGCAACAACAAATTATTATGAATGAACCAGACAGTAGATACCATCCCGAATGTAATACGTCAGGACGAAATAACAGAACAGTACAAATAGTGGAAATGCGACAGCATCCTCCCGCAGATAACAGCACGTCAGAAAGAATTTTACTCGATACAGTACAGGTTGCATCTTCAAGCAACGCAAGCAGTACTTCAGATACACAGAATCTTGTTCACGAAAATGTTATTTGAAACATGCTTTGTTGAATGCACCACTTTTATCACATCCAGATGTTACTAGAAATTTTTCCATTGCCACCGACAGTTCTAACACCGCTTTAGGCGTACACATTTTTCAGGAAATTGAAAAAGATGGTTGTACAGTAATTAAAAACATCGCCTTTGCGAGTCGCATTCTATCAACTGCTGAACGCAATTATTCTGTTACAGAACTTGAAACATTATGTGTTGTTTGGGCATTTACGAGATTTCGGCATTTTCTTTATGGAAGACATTCGACCGTTTATACAGATCATAGAGCGATACAGTTTTTACTTTCCGTTAAATTTACACACGACAGATTAAGTAGATGGAATCTTTATTTACAGGAATTTAATTTTACAATTGTTCACATTCCCGGCACACAAAATATTGTAGCAGACGCTCTATCCCGTTCTCTCAGCAACAATCAGCAAGACATCGCAACCAACTTCTGCAAAGCAAAACTTCAGCGTCATGTACATTCAACAAGTTGCATTTGAAAATTTCATTTCGTCGTCATTACAAGACATAGCACAAGAGCAGAGTAAAGACAACGTATGGAAAGAAATTAAACACCTTTGGCAAGATAGGAATAATGATACCATTAGAAACCATTACACTGTACGCAATAATATTCTGTTTCGCCACTCTCACCCTGCAAGCAACAATTGGTTATTATGCATTCCTGACGAACTTGTTAACAAATTAATCTGGTATACTCATTTAAGTTACGCACATTACGGAGTCAGAAAATGTTTTCTTATACTGAGACAGAACTGTTATTTTACCAACATGGAGAATCGTATTCGACGAGTTTTAGCGTCATGTAAAATCTGCCAGAAAGCTAAGTCAGATACGACTTCACATATTCCTCCATTACATCCCATTGTACCTGTTAAATTGAGACACATTGCCGCTGTAGACATTTTTGGTCCGATTCCCAGAACTAATAGAGGTTTTTGCTACATCTTTGTCGCTGTTGAACTCACTTCAAAATTTGTTGCCTTCACTCCGTTACGCAAAGCTACTTCTAAAACTGTTTCGAAAGCATTTGTAAAACATTTTCTATTTCATGTAGGGCATGTGTTGAAAGTAATTTCCGACAATGGACCACAGTTTCAATCTGCTATATGGACACGTATGTTACGAGCTAGAAACATTTCTCCGATCTATATATCCAGGTACCATGCTTCTTCGAACCCTTGTGAACGACTAATGAAAGAAATTGGTGAACTGTGTAGAATATACTGCCATAAAAAACATATTGATTGGGACACACACATACTCTCATTCCAGTCCAGGATGTAATTAAGTCCATACCAAATGAATCTACTACGCTATCTCCGACTGCTATACTGAAAAATGTTGAACCACCTAACAAAATTAAAGAATTAGTAACCTTTCCTACATCTCGTCGACTACAACACCATGAAATAATTGACATTGCACTGAACAACATCAAACGTGCCGCAGAGCGCCGGAGAAGACAGCAAAAACAGGTTTGTACACGCCGTGACTTTCACATTGGACAGAAGATATTAGTACGCACACATTATTTATCTAATAGAGGAAAAGGTAGATGTAGTAAATTTGAGCTTCTATATGCAGGTCCATATAGAATTCGCAGCATTCCTCACCCCAGTGTAGTACACGTCGAAACTCTGAGAACCAGAAAAACCAAAGGGAATCACCATGTCTCCAACATCAAACCCTTTATTGAATGAACATACTTTATGATTTCTCACACTGTAAAGCCATTTCCTGATTTTTTTTATATAACCACTTATGCAATTATATTCACATGAAGACTTACTGAAGATTATCGTATTTTTTCTTGGCAAGTGCCTGGCAAGGTAAGATTAGCAGGTCGCTTTTCCTGTCGTTACACATCAGACCGTGCACATTTTTCCAGATGAACTTACACATTTTATGACCACTTATGCAATTATATCTATGTGATTACTTAGTGATGATTATCGTATTTTTTCTTGGCAAGTGCCTGGCAAGGTAAGGTTAGCAGGTCGCTTTTTTTGTCGTTACACATCAGACTGTGCACATTTTCCATTCTTCATGTATGTATGATCGTTTTCCTGTTTTGTTTGTATGCACTATGAAATGTTTAACATGTAACAAACACCAGTTGATTTTGACATTTGCCTTATGATATCTTAACATCGTGACTATTTTACATTTTTTTTTTTTTTTTTTTTTTTTGCTGCTACATTGTGATACTCTGTGTACATTTTTGCACCTGTACACTGTCTATGTTTTTGACATATTACGTTTTCTGTCAAGCTATGCTGTATGCTCAATTATATCACTATAAACCAGCTTTTATTTAATGGGTATATGATTTAAATGCAAGTCATTAATCATTGTTCATCATTTTCAGAAAGAAATAACGTGTAAAAGAAATAAATTAATGGGAATTTCTCCTTCGGAATGAACGAAAGAAGATGCAATACCTCGTCACGAAGAGTAAATGGATCAGAATTAACAAGCATTAACAAGAATATACTATACACATCGTATGATAGCAGTCTTAACTAATTTTTTCTTTCAGAATACGAGGCGATTGATGCAGGCTGTCAGACAGAACTACACATCTTAGTTTTAGTGATGAAATATGCTAGAAATAAGGAACTTTATACTATGAATAGTTGTATAATGAATAATGAAGTGACTTTTTTGCAGATGATAATGAATGATGATGAATAATGACGAAGAATATAGTGATATGGATAATGAAGTTTTTGTTTGCAGGTGATGATAGTGATAAAGAAGTTTTTCTTTGCAGATGAGGATAATGTTGAAATTTATGTATTTATGCTACGTAGTTATTTAAGTATTTGTTGCAGTTTGTTTTGACAGTATGTCTTATGTCGCATGGTATGACGACTGACGGTTTTGGAAAGGACAGCTAGTGAACATATATATTTTACACACATTTCATTACCTGTTAATTCGAAGTTCACTGCTTTTCAGCATAATATGCGTTTCTTCTTTCAGCTTAATAATCCATTTTGTATTTTTTCATGAAATTAATGTGCTATAAGCAGTTGGTCATTAAACCTGTGTTTTTCATGAATGTGATCACATATACTCTATTTGTTTCATAACCTTGCTACAGCTGACTCATGACGAACGACGTTACACATCTTCATTGTAACTAATCGTGAGGTATTGTGGGCAAGTTGCAACAATATCACATCATACAATCATGTTAACATTTTCTAAAACAAACATGTGATCGGACAGTTAGTGATGCCGGTAGCCCAACAACTATAATGTTCTACCACGTGGTTGGCTCCCCACGGACGAAAGACACGGAAAGTAAGGAAAATTTACGAGAAGGTAGGCTCCAAATATTTAGAAAGGTGAAAGCTTATACAGGCACAGCTGAAGGCAAACAGACATTCATACAGAAGCGAGTGCTCACTTCTTATCGACACCTTTGTGTGGCGCTCTTCCGGCGGATCCAAGTCTGCTACAGAAATTTGCTAAAAGAAAAGTCTGCCAAAGTTTTGCATTCCTTGCTGCGACAAGGCAAAGCAATCTTCCAGATTTGAAAAGCGAGACCAAAGGCTAACAGCTCTCCCCTCGCTAAGTAACAACGCGCCACGCGGTCAGTCTAAAGGCCGGTTCCCACTAGGGCTGCCGCGCGTCAAAACCGCGCGTCAGCGGCGTGGTTGCCATGGAAACGGCGTCAGCGGCAAGGCGCGGCGGGCTCTGCGTCGCGGTTTGACCATGTCGAACCGCTTCCGCTGCCGCGTGCCGCGCTCCAGGTGCGCACCGCCAATCACAGAGCGCGCTGAGCGTGACGTCAGGTACGGCACCCCGGGCCACACGAACTTTCGCCGAACCGCTGGCGCGGACGCGGCGGCAGCTATGAAATACTTATCATCCGATTCCAAGGAAACTATTCGGTAGAAAAATTTGATTCTTGGGCATGTTACAGCCTGATATCTTCTCTCGATAAAGGACCGAATTTCTTTTCGTTATTCGTCGTGGTTACTTGCTGTATCGCATTTACGTAAACCTTTACACGAAATTTTAATGAGTGTGCAGAGGTAAAAACGCATTGCGTGGACTTTGCGTACAGTTCATTTTAGGTAATACATTATTGCGTATGAAATTTAGTCAACATATCGAAATTGTTTTTAAAGCTGAGAGCAGAACGATAGCTACCGTTCTCGAGATATTGAATGATATGATATGTCGGCGGACGGGATATGCGGTGACCACGCGCGGGTCGCTCGCGACGCGACCGATACTTCGTCCTGCTCGTCGTAAACCATGTGGTTGTATCAACCGCAAATTTCGTAAACGGTTCAAGAAATCGAAACGCGTTTCTTTGCAAACGATAACTTGTAAAAAGTCATGTATTTCGTCGCATGATAAATATCCAAAATCTGTTTATCTACCAAGATATGAAAGTAACCACAGTTTTTCAGAAGGGATAGATCAATTTTTTTAAACGGCACTTAATAGAATGTGGAATGAGAAGTTAAACCGAAAATAATTTGGTGGTATGTCATAAGATGTAATTTGCTAAGTATCTACAGCTATTGATTATTTCCTTTGGTATGTAACAAACGTTTTTCTCTTTATCCAGTGTGCTCTATTGGTTCAAGATGCTTTTCGCCTTTTACTTTAAGGCATCTTCGGTGGAATCTAAAATGATTCACTTTTGTTTTGATATGTGATACATGAAGATTATAAAACTGTTCACATCTTTTTTTACGTGAATAACTGATTACTTACAGTGAATCGAGTTTTTGGCGGACATCTGCTTTTCCCCTCACCTGGTCACACGCTGGAGGTTGAACTGAAACATATATTATGGAACGTAAGCACATTTTCGTGCCGGCCGGAGTGGCCGTGCGGTTCTAGGCGCTACAGTCTGGAACCGAGCGACCGCTATGGGCGCAGGTTCGAATCATGCCTCGGGCATGGATGTGTGTGATGTCCTTAGGTTTAATTAGTTCGAAGTTCTAGGCGACTGATGATCTCAGAAGTTAAGTCGCATAGTGCTCAGAGCCATTTGAACCACATTTTCGTGTACATTATTGCGTATGAAATTTAGTCAACATATCGAAATTGTTTTAAAGCTGAGAGCAGATCGATAGCTATCACCGTTCTCGAGATATTGAATGATATGTCGGCGGACGGGCTGTGCGGTGACCGCTCGCGGGTCGCTCGCTACGCGACCGATACTTTCGTCCTGCTCGTCGTAAACCATGTGGTTGTATCGACCGCAAATTTCGTAAACGGTTCAAGAAATCGAAACGTGTTTTTTTTCAAATGATAACTTGTAAAAAGTCATGTATTTCGTCGCATGATAAATATCCAAAATCTGTTTATCTACCGAGATATGAAAGAAACTTCAGTTTTTCGGAAGGGATAGATGAATTTTTTTAAACGCCATTTAATAGCATGTGGAATGAGAAGTTAAACCGAGACTAATTTGCTGGTATGTCATAAGATGTAATTTGCAAAGTATCCACAGCTATTGATTATTTCCTTTGGAAGTAGCAAACGTTTTTTTCTATATCCAGTGTACTTTATTGGTTCAAGACGCTTTTTGCCTTTTACTTTAAGGCATCTTCGGTGGAATCTAGAATGATTCAGTTTTGTTTTGATATGTGATGCTTGCAGATTATAAAACAGTTCACTTTTTTTTACGTGAATAACTGATTACTTACAGTGAATAGAGTTTTTGGCGGACATCTGCGTTTCCCCTCACCTGGTCACATGCTGGAGGTTGAACTAAAACTTAGTTTGTGGAACATAAGCACATTTTCATGTTCGCTCTTTTTTCTTCTGGCACTAGCTGTAGACATTTGACCGAAAACACTGAATTGAAGTCATAACTAGTGTGTTCACCTTAGGTCCCTTACTGTTTGGTTTGTTTATGTACATGTTGCCAACCTAAAGAATTATATGCTGAAAACTAACGTTTGTTTATTTCTGTTCTCCTTATATCTGTATGTGTGTGGGGCTAGCCAGTGATAGTTATAGAAAGTTGAAAGTGAATGCAGTAGTTGTCAGACAGTGGTTGAAAGATTTGGTGTTCAGCTGATTTCAGTTTTGGTTTAAATGTTTTGTGGAGGAGTGCTTGGAAGAGTAAATTCACTGCTTACATTAATAGATAAACTAGTAGAATAGCATTTCAACAGATGATTATTATCAGAATACTATCACCCAACCCCTTTGTCCCCATTCGTTGACGCCTCATAATATGTCCTGTCAACTTACCCCTCTTGTAGTCAAAGTTGTGCCGTAATTTCCTCTTCCTCCTCTATTTAATTCCATTCCTCTTCTTTAGTTACACGATCCTCATATCTAATCTTCAGCATTCTTATTGATCACCACGTTTTGAAAGTGTCCATTGTCTTCTTGACAGAACTGTTCATCACCCACATTTCACTTACATACAAGGCTGCACTCCACACAAATACCTTTGTAAAATAGTACCCAATCATTAGAATTTATATTCGATGTGAACAAATTTTCTTTTTCAGGAGGCTTTTCTTGCTATTCACTGACTTCATTTTATATCCTCTCTACTTCTGCCTTCTCAATTACTGCTTCCCTTTCAAGTCATTGAAAGTCTTAGAAATGCAGTTTGGTTTCGGTACAAGTTGTAGATAATCTTGTGACCCTGTGTTTTATCGATGACATCTCCAGAGCTTCAAAGAATGTTTTAATGAAGATTGTCAAAATCTCTCTCTTAACATGCAAATGCTGTAAACACAGTTTCGCAGTTCTTCAGTGTGTCTACTTAGCTAAGTGATAGGATCAGTATTGCCTTGCGTGTTCAGACATCTCTCAGGAATCTGACATTGTGCTTATGTTAGTTTGTACAACCCCTCCCCCTCTCCTCTCTACATATTCCTTCTACTTTCTAGCCTTCTCTCATTTGCTTAGTTCTGGCCTGCCAAATGAGTTCTTGACAGTTGCTTCTCCTTTGAGCAAAGTTTTCTTTGTTCTTTCTCATTTTCATTCCCTTGTGTTTTCCAAGTGCAAAATCGCGTTACAATTTTGGACTTTCTGTCAACGTCATGTTTAGACATTTCTATTTCCTATGGCCTACTTTATTTGCTGCATTTTTATATTTTTCCCTCGTGTCAAATTTAATATATCACGTTTTATCTAGCGATTTCTACTGTACCTTCTTCCCGTTCACATACTCTGCTGCACTGACCACTTCTTCTCTCAAAGATATCCATTGGTATTCTAGCGGATTCCTTCCTCTGTTTCAGTCAGTCGTTGCATTACGGTGACTTATTCAAGTTCCATTTCCTTAATTTGCCACCGTTTACTGCCTCTTTAGTTGTAAACCGCAGCTCGTAACCAATAAATTATTGTAGGTTTGCGTCTGCACCAGGAAATGTCTTATAATTTAAAATCTGGTTTCGAAAACTTTGTTCCAAATATGTGTTATTCTTTCATGATTCTTAAGCAAGGTACTGGCGATGATTACATTATGCTCTGTGCGAAATTCTATCTGGTGGCTTCCACTTTCATCCCTTCCACCCAAGCCATTGTGTTCTTACTGTTTTCCTGTACCTGCTACCGTATCACATTTTAAATTTTTGTCACGCTTAACTATCTGAATAATATCTTTTGTCGTACATTGTTTCAATGTGTTAGGAGATAGTGAACAATCATGAACGGTAGTCATCAAATCTGTTTATGGTGAAATGAGAAAACATGAATAATGAAATGTGTGAAAGAGTACATTGTACAGAAAGTGAAATCATGGTATGTCTTCACACAACTTCGTCTTTCCTTCATGTAGGTGTCAGATATAGTTAATCAAACGCACCGGGCGTTTCGGTGGGTCTCGCCCCGTACCTCAGTGGCTGTCCGTCATTGGCTACCGCTGGCGTCTGCCGCTTCCAGGTGGGAACGCCGATTCCGCGAGCCGCCGCGTCAAAGCGGAAAACGCTTGCCGCTGCCGTTGCCGCACGCCGCGCTGCCGCGCTCTAGTGGGAACCGGCCTTAACTCACCCTTCTTCGACTGGAGCACAGCTGTGGACGCTTCCCGTACCGGCGGCAGACTGCCTCCCGCTTCTCCAGCCTCTTCCACGCTCCGCGTGGACCAGAAAACCCCAAGATGCCATTTCCGCCACCAACCTAACGCAAGTGGATTTGTCACAAGTAGCGGAAACCTCTTTGCCGACTTGACCACTACGAGAGTTGGCTATTTTGTACCAGTTCTGCTGAATCTGTACGACTATCGCAGACTTTCTGCAGCAGACTACGCCACCGTCTAGCAACGTGACACACAACCACATTCATTCAATCACACTCTATGAGAGTAAAGAGAATAGATAAACAAGGAAAAGAAAGAGAAATGGTAATGAAAATGGGCTACCAGACTAATGAAAGGTGGCTACAGGACCCTTTCATCACCCCAAACGTCCCGGAGAAGACTGTGCCGCGAATTTTCTCGCCATGCTAGGAGATTCGCCAACAGTCTTCAAAACAAACATACCCTAACGAGCAACAATTGCAACAGGCAAACAGCAGCACAAAAGAATTGATTGATCTCTTAGATCCAAATGAGTTTTATCTGACCTTAGTCAATAATTGTGACCTCATGCGGTCCGCAAGGCTAACAAAACAAATTAAATTAAGTGTGATACTGTACGCTAACATCATGTCATCTGACCTACAACGACAACAAACATGAGATATTATCTTAAAATTGCTTAAACCTATTATCAAAAGTTAACATAGAGACATAGATGAACAGGTACACAAAATATATACATATATAAACAAATTCAATGTTGCAAAATCATTATCACGAACCAAAGCAGTATCAGCTGGTGCTCACATAAACAAAAACATGTAAGTTAAAGTGCAAAATACAATTTTCACAACAAATACAGTGATACAAAATCATTAATGAACCCAATGGAATGACAGCTGGTAAATAACCACCTATGGAAAATAAGACATGAGTACAAAAACACACCCAGAAACCAGATCGTTGACACGCTGTCATTTTGCAGTTTCGTCACATGGTATTTTCACTGGGTATTCTCTTTAGGTGCTGGGGTGGGCGTCTCTTCTAAAGGCGACTTGGAGAATAAGCTACTAGGGGACCACAACACTGAACTGGGGAGTTCCCAGCGGCGTTGATTGTAACGTCCGTTGTAACCCAGGTTGTTCATCCTAGACAGCACCCCGCGACGTTGCCTCGTGCCCGTTTCCACCCTCTGCGTCCATACTGTGGGATGGTTCGGCGTTGCAGATTTGCAGGACATCGCCACTTGTGGGCCCTGCCTCATCACCGAGAAGGCGGCTTAGCGGTCGTCGTCCGTGTGTTGTGGAGGAATGTGTTTTACCGACACACGCCCCCGTCTCCTGTGGTGTCAATGGGGAGACACGCGCTCTTCTGCGTCGCATAGAGGTCGACGTAAACTCGTGCGGGTGTCGGGCTTGAGACCCGCTTATCACCTCTTTGCACCGTCTCAGCTGATGCGTCAGTGGTGGGACCCGTGTCCCTCCGGGCAGTGGGCGTTACCTCACCGCAGCAGCCGTCTGGACTAGCGGCCCTCAGGGATCGGCGGCCTCGCCTGGTGTGCGTCATACTTTCCCTTTCGCTTGTCAGATGACTAGCGCATGGGGCGGAACGCCGGCCATCAGCTGGCGCTGCCGTGGTGACACGCCTGCGGGCTCCGGTGTGAGCCTGCGCCTGGGGGAAGACCAGCATCCCCTCCCCTCTGATGGGGAAACAGCTGTGACCGCTCGCCGCACCACTGCTTCGCCGTTGATACCAGGGTTCTGCAACGCCTGCCGGTGGACCAAGCCCTGTGCTTTCTGATGCGGTTTGCACCCACTTAAGAACTGCGCTCACAGAGATCGTTACAAAATATCATGTGTACAGATTACCACAAAATCTTCGGAGTTTCTCACTCCTGATCAATACATGGAATAGTGACCAAAATTAACTTGACAAAAAGGGCCTTCTTAACATTACTAATAAAAAAAATGAAGAAAATTAAATAACCAATATTCAAACAAACAAAAAATCATCTTTATAAAATATAGTTCCAGCATTACATCTGCTGTCAACCATTCAGGGTACATTTTGTACAAGGCTTGGTCAGGATTTGGATAGGATTTGGCGCCGCTGCTAGCTACTCACACAAAACTCTACCTACTCCTAACTACGCTCTCACACACAATCTACACAGCTCGTACTAGTCACCATCACCATATAGCCCGACTACAATTCCCACATATAAACAAAATATTCCTTTCAACACCAATACCCATATCGTTGTTCATTGACTGCTCCTCCAAGGTTTGCAGAACATGTTTGCTGATCTGTGAAAAATTTCCGAGACTTCTTTTCTATGGACATTGCATAATAAAAGTTATGATTAATGAGACACAGAAGGTTCATTCAAGTCACATCTGGAATGGTAAATGTTTCAACATCTATTCATCAGACTAATACAAAAGGTCAGTGGGCATAAAAATGGAAATAAAAATCATCCTATCCTATTAGCAAAAACATAAACACTTCGTCCTATAAGTACATAAAAAGATACTGTCAAAAGAAATCCATTGTCCAGGGCCATGAGTACCCAACTTGCTGCTATCATAAGATACTCATAATGATTACACACTTACTCACCACATGTCCCCAGGGGTCCTCACCTACCGTCATGTTATTTCAGCTTGGAGGTAGTCGCATTGATTCTCTATCAAATATCAAGCTGCTTGAGTTTATAAGCTGTTTCCATATACGCCTTCTGGGGTTTCACATTCTCGTGCCCTCAACCGTACCTAGTAGTATGTGGCGGCAAGTTACACTTTCCAAATATCTTATAAGATGGCAACTCTGAAGATCAAACACTATTAATCTCCCTTCGCACACAAATCCTTCACCTACAAGTCACCAAGTCGCTTCATCAACATCGCAGTACATTTGAAAAATCTCACTGAATCATGCTCACCTAAGGGGAATAAGAACATTACAACTGTAATTTACCATCAAGAATTACCTTACGAAATGACTCGCCAAGTCAACACACCTGATACCTTTTTAGTCATTAAGAAACAAAAGCCATCTTACTGTAATAGGAAATGCTTCATATGAACCTCATAGTTATTCACGTTCAGACGTTACAAAACTGCACAACACTACTCCTTTCTGCTGAGAAGAAGAAATAACTACACATATATTGGGGGACCCTTTACAATTCACAGAAAATATACACTTTAATTTTAATCACACCAGAGTGAATCAAAACATTGGAAAATATACACTGTAAATGTACTAAACAGACACGACTGGGTTTACCGCAGGCACACGAATACTGTGGCCCTCCCTCAACAAATCTTCCATAATAACGTCTTCCTTTATCAAATGCACATCAGTATCATCAATAGCACTGGTCCTCATTAAGTTGACGCCACCCGAGCCAGCCAACAGTCATTAATCCCTTTGATAAGGACCATTTGGTAGATTGTGCCGTGGGTTCGCGGGAAGAATTTCAACACTCTCTGGCGGACCACCCGTACTGTTTACGGCACCCCTGTTGTTGCTTGTTCGATAATTATTTTGTGGTCGGTTACCACTACCGTTCCTAGGTCCGCTATAATTGCGCCTAAATCTCTGCTCATTACCAAATCTTGTAAACTCCCCGGGGTGTCTTTGATTTCCTCTCGGAGAATGATGACCATTGGCATATTTTGTTATGTCCGCGTTCCGTGAGGAGTCGCGACGCTGCCAACGCTCGCGCGCTCTGTAACTCTCAGGCGACCCGTTACGTCTGGATTGCCACCTGTATCTACGGCTGCGGCTTCGCTTTCGCTGCCGCTGCTCGTAGGCGCTCTGACCGTAATTCTGCGTGGTGCCATTCGCATCGCACTCAAGCTCTAGAAGGAGATTGCGAAAACCCTCTACGTCATCCTTACATCGTCCTGCAAGGATAACGTGCCGCAACTGCATTGGAAACTTTCCCAGGCAAATACGAATAATTTCCGCAGATCCATAAGGATCGTCAAGATGTTCATTCGCCTGCAGTATGTGCTCAAACATCTGCACAGGGCTGGAGAATTTTGACCTGTTTAACTCTGGTAGCATAATGAGTCGGTGTTTTACACGCCTTTGCGCTGCCACTGACCAATAGATCGACAGGAAGTGTTGTCGAAACTCCCCAACAGTGTAGCAATTGCGTGCAATTGACCTCATCCGCGCCGCTGGCTCACCTTCGAGGTAGCCGCACATATACTCCATCTTGTGCGCACTGGGCCACGTAGGAGGAAGGGAGAACTCGAACTGCTGTAACCAGGCCCGCGGGTGAATCCCCGTAGCCGAGTTACGGAAGACTTCAAACTTCCTCACTGTCAGAAAATGTTTAAAGTCAAATTCGTGAGTTTTCCTTGGCGAACGTTCCCGAGGGGATCCGCGCCGTTCCCACCTGGTACGAGATCCGTGATCATGACGATGATCAAATTCGCCATCGTTCCCGGAATCATCGTCGGAATAATGGCCCTTTCGTTCATTTCTTTCAACTTCATGGGCCTTTAACCCTTTTAGGTGAAGTTCTAAACGGGCAATATGCTCACATATTCCCTCGGTAACCCCTCTTTGTTGTATTTTTATTTCACACTGTCCACGCGGACATTTCGTTATCGACCGTATTTCGTCTGCATCCGCTGATGACGAGGTAATCGTTTCCCTATTATTGTCAGACTTACGCGCCACTGCGTCTGAGATCCTGGCTATTTCTTCTCGCATCTCTCGGTGGGCCGTGTCTTGTTTTGTTTGCGTAAGCCCTTGCTCTCGCTCGAGAGCTATTATCGCCTGGCTGAGGGTTTCTACCTGCGCGCTAAGGTGGACCGGGCACTTAGCTGCAGTGTCCTCTATTCGGGACACAAGAGCCGCGTGGTCACTCTGGCATTGTTCTGCTAACGCGCGGAGATCCCTGGCGGAATTTTGTCCTACTCGGGACTCAAGAGCCGCTTGTTCACCCTGGCATTGTTCTGCTAGTATACGTATATTCCTAGCAAACCTTTCTTCTTGCTCCATCACCTGCTTGCTAATGACTTGCTGCCCCTCTTCTAAGGCGGAGATGCGTTGGTCAATGATCGCCAGTTTCTCCCCAACACCCTGTACTATTTCACTAGTCAATCTCCTTATTCGCTTCCTCGATATGCCTCCTATTTTCTTCTGCTTGTTTTTTATTCACTTCCTCGATATGTCTCCTATTACTGTCTAGTAATTGTCGTAGCATAGCCTGTAATGAATTTGCATCTATCGAATGATTCGAAATCACTACAGCGGGTTCAGGATGGACAACACTTGTACTTGCGTTTTCCGTGTTTCGTTCCTGGTCGGACTCGGCGTTTTGACCTCGTCCTTGTTCAGGGTTATTGTCTGGCAGGTTTTTCCGATCGCGGCTCCCTGAACAGCTACGCGTCTCCATCATAAGGATAGTTACTCCGTGCTCCAAAATACAAGAATAATGCCAAAGTCTCCTAATGGACTCACAGTCCCCACAAAGCACCCAAGATTTACTATATGACACTGGTACACGCCATAGGACAAGAATCAACCCAAAGTTGTAACGCAATTGAATACTAAATCACAATGTCTATACAGTAATACATATACAAGATAAAACATGTAAGAAAATGCACGCCTATATCATAAATTCACGTACATTCTGTATTACAGAAAAACAGTATACCAATTAGCACATCCAACTGAAAATAACTAATCCTCACTGCGCATCAGAAGATCTCTGGTTTACCGAAATCCGTGAGCAGGGTAAGCCATGTGTAACTATTCGTGAGGTATCGTGGGCACGTTGCAACAATATCACATCATACAATCATGTTAACATTTTCTAAAACAAACATGCGATCGGACAGTTAGTGATGCCGGTAGCCCAACAACTATAATGTTCTACCACGTGGTTGGCTCCCCACGGACGAAGGACACGGAAAGTAAGGAAAATTTACGAGAAGGCAAGGCTCTAAATACACTCCTGGAAATTGAAATAAGAACACCGTGAATTCATTGTCCCAGGAAGGGGAAACTTTATTGACACATTCCTGGGGTCAGATACATCACATGATCACACTGACAGAACCACAGGCACATAGACACAGGCAACAGAGCATGCACAATGTCGGCACTAGTACAGTGTATATCCACCTTTCGCAGCAATGCAGGCTGCTATTCTCCCATGGAGACGATCGTAGAGATGCTGGATGTAGTCCTGTGGAACGGCTTGCCATGCCATTTCCACCTGGCGCCTCAGTTGGACCAGCGTTCGTGCTGGGCGTGCAGACCGCGTGAGACGACGCTTCATCCAGTCCCAAACATGCTAATTGGGGGACAGATCCGGCCAGGGTAGTTGACTTACACCTTCTAGAGCACGTTGGGTGGCACGGGATACATGCGGACGTGCATTGTCCTGTTGGAACAGCAAGTTCCCTTGCCGGTCTAGGAATGGTAGAACGATGGGTTCGATGACGGTTTGGATGTACCGTGCACTATTCAGTGTCCCCTCGACGATCACCAGTGGTGTACGGCCAGTGTAGGAGATCGCTCCCCACACCGTGATGCCGGGTGTTGTCCCTGTGTGCCTCGGTCGTATGCAGTCCTGATTGTGGCGCTCACCTGCACGGCGCCAAACACGCATACGACCATCATTGGCACCAAGGCAGAAGCGACTCTCATCGCTGAAGACGACACGTCTCCATTCGTCCCTCCATTCACGCCTGTCGCGACACCACTGGAGGCGGGCTGCACGATGTTGGGACGTGAGCGGAAGACGGCCTAACGGTGTGCGGGACCGTAGCCCAGCTTCATGGAGACGGTTGCGAATGGTCCTCGCCGATACCCCAGGAGCAACAGTGTCCCTAATTTGCTGGGAAGTGGCGGTGCGGTCCCCTACGGCACTGCGTAGGATCCTACGGTCTTGGCGTGCATCCGTGCGTCGCTGCGGTCCGGTCCCAGGTCGACGGGCACGTGCACCTTCCGCCGACCACTGGCGACAACATCGATGTACTGTGGAGACCTCACGCCCCACGTGTTGAGCAATTCGGCGGTACGTCCACCCGGCCTCCCGCATGCCCACTATACGCCCTCGCTCAAAGTCCGTCAACTGCACATACGGTTCACGTCCACGCTGTCGCGGCATGCTACCAGTGTTAAAGACTGCGATGGAGCTCCGTATGCCACGGCAAACTGGCTGACACTGACGGCGGCGGTGCACAAATGCTGCGCAGCTAGCGCCATTCGACGGCCAACACCGCGGTTCCTGGTGTGTCCGCTGTGCCGTGCGTGTGATCATTGCTTGTACAGCCCTCTCGCAGTGTCCGGAGCAAGTATGGTGGGTCTGACACACCGGTGTCAATGTGTTCTTTTTTCCATTTCCAGGAGTGTATTTAGAAAGGTGAAAGCTTATACAGGCACAGCTGAAGGCAAACAGACATTCATACAGAAGCGAGTGCTCACTTCTTATCGACACCTTTGTGTGGCACTCTTCCAGCGGATCCAAGTCTGCTACAGAAATTTGCTAAAAGAAAAGTCTGCCAAAGTTTTGCATTCCTTGCTGCGACAAGGCAAAGCAATCTTCCAGATTTGAAAAGCGAGACCAAAGGCTAACAGCTCTCCCCTCGCCAAGTAACAACGCACCACGCGGTCAGTCTAACTCACCCTTCTTCGACTGGAGCACAGCTGTGGACGCTTCCCGTACCGGCGGCAGACTGCCTCCCGCTTCTCCAGCCTCTTCCACGCTCTGCGTGGACCGGAAAACCCCAAGATGCCATTTCCGCCACCAACGTAACGCAGGTGGATTTCTCACAAGTAGCGGAAACCTCTTTGCCGACTTGACCACTACGAGAGTTGGCTATTCTGTACCAGTGCTGCTGGATCTGTACGACTATCGCAGACTTTCTGCAGCAGACTACGCCACCGTCTAGCAACGTGACACACAACCACATTCATTCAATCACACTACTATGAGAGTAAAGCGAATAGATAAACAAGGAAAAGAAAGAGAAATGATAATGAAAATGGGCTACCGGACTAATGAAAGGTGGCTACAGGACTCTTTCATCATTTGCAGCTATAAGTCAAATGCAAATATTGTTATGCCCCAGCAATTAATTATCGATCCCAACGCAATGCATTGCTAGCAAAAAGAAAATGTATTACCATCCCAAATAATGATACCAATTTAAAAGAGTTATGAGTAATACTGAATGATGTTTTCTAATCACAGACTTTGAGTAATAGTTACAGAGTGTTACATTTTTAAATATGTCATATGTCACTTGAATGATGAGTTCTGAGTAATAGTGAATGATATTTTGTAATAATGCATGCATGCATGCTCTACACTCATTAGCTCCTGTTTTGACTGATGATTTGTGATGATTTGTAACTGGCCAATGAGTGCCAATAATTATTTTTAAATATGTCATATGTCACTTGAATGATGAAAAATGTTTTGTGATATTCAATACTTGCTGACCAATGAATGCCACTGTTTCTTATATTTTAAATTTATATTATGTCACTTTCATGCTATATATATGAATACCAGTAGCTTGATGCTACACTCATTAGCTCCTCTTTTGATTGATGACTTCTGATGATTTGTAACTGATCAATGAGTGCCAATAATTATTTTTAAATATGTCATATGTCACTTGAATGATGAAAAAGTTTTGTAATATTCAATACTTGCTGACCAACGAATGCCACTGTTTCTTATACTCTAAATTTGTATTATGTCACTTTCATGCTATATATATGAATACCAGTAGCTTGATACTACACTCATTAGCTCATGTTTTGAATGACTTCTGATGGTTTGTAACTGATCAATGAGTGCCAATGTTCTATGTAAACAGATAACTTATGAACATTATTCTGTAATGCTTCATACATGGTACAGAAATGTTCAGTAACTGGGTGATGAGTGCCACGAATTACTCAAATCAGTTGTTAGACTAGTGTAATTATCAATGATGATTGGTGTAAGACTTAATGTCCTTCACCTTCTGACCTAATTACCAGAAATTACTACAATATCCGTTTGTCCTGTCTATCCTCATGCTCATGGAGCACTATATTTGGTTTTTGCACTAATTCTACTTTGGTGTACCTTACAAGAACTTTGTGTTGACATGACATGCTGTCCACCACCTTGAGCGATGGAGATGTTATTATGGTCCCACTGTTTGGTGTACCTAATGTATTACCAAAATGATAACATGGAATATTAATACGACATTTCAGTGTCTTGGCTGCACTGATTAATACTTGAGGGAAAAGAACTTCAGATTGTCTCACTTGGTGTTGTGCTTCTGTAGAAAGATATGGACTTTCAGTGCAGCTGCGTGCAACCTAATGTGCTACAACCATGATGCAATCCTTCCCTTTCCTATCCTAGTTCTTGTAAAACAGTAATAAAAAAACTACAGTGCGTGTGCACTTTATGTCATTTGATATGATTTGTACTCATTGCGTATACATTTTGTGATTTCCTGATATGTTCTGTACTGCAGTGCCTTTGCATGTTTGTCGTTTGTTAATATGTTTTGCACTCATTGCGTATACATTTTGTCATTGCTTGATATGTTCTGTACTCAGTGCATGTGCACTATATTTTATTTCATGTTCCGCACATATATATATATGTATATATACTGTGATTGTAAGTAGTTAATTAAGAAAAATTTGTTGCTCATGGCAAGTCCAATTGACTCACCATCGCTGCCAAATTTTTGCCCCCCCCAGTGGAGGGTTATGTAAGAGGTATGCGCAGTATGCGCTGTCTGCAATAGGCAAGACTTAGGAGAGTCTCTGACCAGAGAGCAGTATGTAGTTAGTTGTTGCTTGTCGCTAGTCGGCAGTAGTCTTCAGTAGTCTGCGTGAGTCGGCAGTAGTCTTGAGTAGTCTGCGTGAGTCTGCAGTAGTCGGCGGTAGTCTGCGCGTGTCGGCAGTCTGCTCTGGTCGGGACTCTGGAGGATGAGTATTATTGTGGAAGGTAAAGAAGCAGCCTTGCGCATATCTAGTAATGTATGTTAACTGTCATCCAATTTCTTTTAAAAAATGCCCCAATAATAATTTTTATAATGTAAAGTAATTTTTTTTAAAAAAGCATTCATATCAATTTAAAGATTTTATCTAATGAATAATTATTCCTTTCACGAATCACAAAGCGTAGGCCAGCATTGCACCTAGCTGCGCCGAAAAAGTTTTTAGGTAAGAGCAGATATATTCGTAGTTTTTATTGAGGTAAGAATTCTTGCTTTTTTATTCAGAGTACAGGGCCGTGGCGCAGCGCTGCTGTCGTAAAATTTACCAGGTTACTGAGTTTTCCTTTTTTTATTATTTCGGGGTTTAGAAAAGAATTTTGTGGGTACATTAAATGTGAATGCATTTCTGCACAGAGATTATGAATGGGAACCAATTTTGTTCAGAGGTTACAATATTTAAAATTCATTTAATTTATATTTTTTGTGGGGAGGTTACTGGCTTGTTGGGCGATAATCTGGTCGTTCCATACATGTTTCCCCGGCGGCTGAACGCAAACAGGGACTTAATCTTTTTCCGAGAAACTATGCCAGAGTTGTTGGCACATGTTCCACTCAACGTGCAACAGCGAATATGGTACCAACACGATGGCACACCTGGGCGCTTCACACATGCAGTGCGAATTCTTTTGGATGCAACCTTTGGTGAGAACTGGATAGGGTGCGACGACGGGTCGGTGGCGTGACCTGCGCGTTCCCCCGACTTGACGCCCATTGATTTTTTTCTTCTGGGCCATTTGAAATCTGTTGCCTATGAAACACCCATGGAGACTGATGAACAGCTGACAGCGCGCATTATGGCTGCCCCCGATGCAATTTGGAGGAGTGTTTGAAAGAGCGCAGAATCACTTCATTGTCGGTGCACGGGATGTATTCAAGCAGGAGGAAGTAATTTCGAACACTTTTGTAACTGTTTTCAAACAAAAGGTTATAAATATTTACCCCGGCTTCTCATTTACTTTGGTGCCACAAATACATTGAGCTGAAAACCTGCTACCATGAAGGCTCGGATGACATGTTGTGTGTCTACCCTATTGGCGGCGCGCGACGCTGCACAACGACGCCTAGCGACGTACGCAAAGAGATAATGCTATAACATGTTATCAGTTATATTTCAATAGTTGGTTTCCAAGAACTTTTAATATGACTATGTTAATATTACGGTGGTGAAAGATAAATTTCTCATTACACTATTCCACCGACAAGGACACTAATATGTTTTGGTAATGTTAATGTTCCTGAGACGGAATTCTTGTGCCCAATCTAGACTAAATCTCATGCTGAAGAGGAAGAACGTTTTCGAACTGTTCACGTAGCTTGTATCTGACATACGACATGGGTACCAGCGCAGTGTTTATCTAAGTGAATGTGGGGAACCACCTAGATATGCTATCCAGGCTGTCCGCCTCACGAGCTCTTGTCAACCAGCGAGGTGGATTCGATCCGGGGCAGGCTCGCCTTCGAATCCCTGAAGCAGGGCGTTAATATACTCTGCTATCTGACGTGCTTTGACATTATTCGACAACGCCATATTTTAACTGTTGGCAGTTTCTGGTTCTCCAGATTTCCGATGGCCCATTTTTCAGGTCAATACAGTGCTCCAGACGTACACTTCCAGCATCTTCACCCTCATTACCACATCAATACATGATAGCAGTACAGCTGTCTTGTTGCATGAAGCGTCCGCCCCTGGTAGCTGAGTGGTCAGCACGACGGAATGTCGTACCTAACGGCCCAGGTTCGATTCCCGGCTGTATCGGAGATTTTCTCCATTCAGGGACTGGGTGTTGCGTTGTTCTTATCATCATCATCATCATCATTTCATCCCCACCGACACGTAAGTCGCCGAAGTAGCGTCAACTCGAAAGACTTGCACCAGGCGAACGGTCTACCTGACGGTAGGTCCTAGTCACACGACATTTCTATTGCACGAAGCTTCCTCTACCTGTGCTGCCTCCCCCGCTTCGGTGATAGTATGTAATGTAGCTTCCCAGAAATCTGCTACTTCTAGCAGTTCTGTATAGTCCCGATTTTCGCTTAAAGCAATTCGTTACCGTAATTTCTACACTATTCAGCTTCATCTCTTCTATGTCGACTTCGCTAAGTATTCTATCTACTCCTTCAATAGGTCTGGCTTACTTATGTCCGGTCAGTTATGGAGACTGAAATGAAGACATGCTGGTAGCCCTTCACATACAGCAACAGCTTCCATAAAAATATTCTGGGTTGCTGGCAGCACCACACTGTAATGTAAACAACTCCTGATACTATTCCAAGTAACCTACATCGTGGTATTTCATTTATTCATTTGTATAGGTTAGTTGCTGTTACAGTATGACGCTATCGTAAAGACAGCATGGAGGTAAATAAAGTAACCATGACGTAAAAAGTTCCGAGGGATACTCGCTGGGTACTCTCCCAATCTGATATCATTTGTAAGCCTATGCGTCCTGAGGTGTATCACACGTTACTAGACAGTCTAGTCGCTTTATTGTGCCCACCAATTGATACCTCTAAGAAACTACAATGCAAGACAAAAAATTGAAACACCAGACGTGGAGGCGAAAGTGAAATGAAATTTCTCGGGTGTATGATGTTATATCAATGATCAGATATTCGAGTCAGATTTACTAACAACTTGGCACTATGAGTCCAGTTATCAGTATGATAGTGCACGCACTCTTGTCTGGATGCATTCACGGATTCGGATGGGACGTTTTTCATAAAGTAGTTGCATCCTCTGTTAAGGAAAGCTGCCCCGCAACTATTCTAAGTTTTCCTTTATAATCTGTATACTGGCAGATGGTCCTACAAATGTTCCGTGCATCTGGAGATCTATCTAGCCACGACAGTACCTCAACATCAGGCGAACTCCATATAAAGGTACGTGTCATTTGGTGGACGAGCATTGTCCTTCAGAAAAATGGCACCACGATACTGTCACATGAAAGGTGACAAATGAGAATATAGTATGTCCATCACGTACTGTTTTGCCGCCATAGTTCCTTAAAGCAATAGCAGGTGTGACCTGAGTTATACTCGATGGCTCACCCATCTTGACGAAAAAGGTAACATAATAGTGCCTCTTCAAAGCTTTGGAGGAATTGAACCTCTCCTTACATCGCCGCAGTAGTACAGAACTGCGAGTCATCTCTGAACTTGAACCGACGCCACTTATCAGTAGTCCATGCTTTCCGGCTACGGCACCAATCAAAACTCAGACGTTTGTATTGTGGTGTTAACGACCAGCTACCAATGAGACATTAATTCTCTTCTCCCCTTTCTGATAAACTCTTGAAACGTCCCCTTTGAAGAATTATACAGGACTGTCCTTAAACTGATATACAATATTTTTAGCACAACGCAATCTGACTTTCAGCAATCGCTACAAAGAATGGCCCTGCCTAACATTAACCTATACGTTTCACAAATCACTTTCAAACTACGGAAGGCACTAACTACTGATAGGCATAGTTAGCAAATGAAAGATTTTAATAGAGAACAAACAATGTATTTACCTTAATAGTCATAATATATATAGCAGTTCATGACAAATTACAAAACTCCGCCATATCTCTCCCCACATCCACCACTGCTGGCGGCTCACCTCCAACTGCGCAACGCTACGCACTGTTCACATCCAGCTGCCGCTGCCCAACACTACAATGGCAGTCAACAATGCAAAGTAGCCACAGACTGCACACAGCACAGCCAGTGATTCTCACACAGAGCGCTACGTGGCGTTACCAATAAGAAAACCTAAACAGCCTACTTACATAGCCCCCATGCTCCCCACAAAAAATTTTACAAATTGTTTTGGAGAGTGGTCAATAATGATTTGATAAAATTTTTCATAATTACAATAACAAAGATATCAAATGCACGCACTTATTGATACAATGTTGGTCAAAAGCTAAACTTTCTCACAGTCCATAAAGACAGTCCTGATCATTCATCACAGTAACATTGCAGTGTTTTTCTCAAAGTCTGAGCAGTAAAAGAAAATGCACACGGAAGTAGTAGATTTCCATGCAGTCTTGAAGAAGTAGTGTTGTCCTTCCAATGGAAAGACAGTGCTGACTCTCGACATGCAGACAGATAATGGGCCACAACAGAGCAAACCCACCACAGAGTCAGTCGAAGGTTTGAAGAATATTGGTAGGTAAGTCGTCACAGAGCATACCCATTGTAGTCCTGGTAGAGATTACGGTATTGGTGGGCCACCAGAGGTGCAGACCCACTGCAGTCCTTGTAGAAATAATGGTATTGGTGAGTCAGCATGGGTGTAGACCCACTGTAGTCCTTGTAGAAATAATGGTATTGGTGGGTCATCGAAGATGCAGACCCACTGTAGTCCTTGTAGAGATAATGGTATTGGTGGGTCATCAAAGATGCAGACCCACTGTAGTCCTTGTAGAGATGGCCAGCAGCCATCTGTTGTGACTGTGCAGGTGCACAGTCACCATTGAAGAGTCTTGCGGATAATATAGCAAGTCCATAACCACCACTTGTGCACTCACAAAGTTTTTGGAATTGTCCTTAGAACCAGCAATGCTGTTATCCAGTCCCTTGCAGAAGTATTAACACACGTGCAAACACTAACAGTCCCTACTTCTCACATATTGTCCATATACTATGACCAACAGAAACGTGTGCAGTGAAATTTAACTCAATTTGAAGAACTGGTGTCTATGCAATTATAAAATTACAACAAGAAAATACAATTACGAAGGTACAAAATACATCATTAAAGAACATAACAATACAGATAACATTTGTAGTACAGGCTTTACAAAAGAATCGAAATAACATATACATCAGTGTTACAGGAATTATGACATGAATACATACATAAAAGGTCTGAATAACTTTCGAAACATCAACTTCACACGTGAGCATTAAAACAAAACAGAATAAATAATGTCTAAACATCTCTACAAAGTAAATAACATTATTTGAAAAATTCTACAACATAACTCTTATTAGCTAAACACATAAAGACAGGAAAAACAGAAATATACAAGAGTACACAAACACATAGGAGGATAACACCAAAGGAAAGGATAGGGTTTGTTTTACTGCAGTATTTTGCAAACAAAACTTCCTTTACTTCTCGGAGATCTCCCTTCGTTCTTCATTATTTCCAAAAGTCCTATCTATACCTGCTTTCTGTACTTTTCTCGTATAGCCTCTCAGTACATTTCTTCAAATTCATCGCAACTCATTCTCTTATAGGCTACCCCCTCTTAAGCTAACTTGAATCTACTGAGCTCAGATGCTAAACTAAGGGATGAGGCAATGCAGCAGCACATAAAACAATTAATACAAGCAGCAATGATAAAAAAAATGGAAATTTGCAAAGCAAGCTACAGTAAATCTAAATTACCAAGCAATTCACATTACAACTAATATGAGGCAATGCGCAGCAAACAAGAAAAATAAATCTGGCTTAGCAGTGTAGCACAAATTCAAATTCAGTAACACTATGCCTGGCAAACAGCAGCAGAAAATGAAATACCTAAACATGACATAGCTCAAGCAGAAAAAATAGTACACTAAAGATAACAATGCAGATAAGGAAAATGATATATGCAGTTACTGTTATTAGTCCCTTCTTATTTTTCTTTCCATTCCAAGAGCTCCTTTTTCGAAGAATGTGGGTCATAAAGTAATTATTTAATAGATCTGTTGACAGAAAGTGTTCACATTAGCAAATGCATTTAATTTTATTTTATGAAACCAATGCTGCAAGACAGCTGGAAACCAGATATCAAATGAAATAAGCAACTATGTACAAAGTAAAGCATAAAATAATCGTTCAGTAGTCATGAGGCATTTCATAAGGTAGTAGAAATTCTCTCAATTCTCGTAGATAGACACTTGTCCTAATCAGGTGTGCAGATGTACGAATGTTTCCAAGTTATCAGCGTGTCGTATTTGCGATGCTTTCTACAAAGGAATGTCAATAGCGAGGATAATGGCCTCCCCTTTTTTTTTCTACCTGTGCATCTGAAAGGCACACGCTAATGGCTTTTTTTTTTTTTTCCTTCAGGCGACTGTCGCCCAGCTGGGTGCCCACGACGCATTACGTGCAGGTGGTCACTTAACTTTCTTACCGACATATTTACTACGGCAGTTTCCGCCACAGTGACAGTCTCATATAAAAATATTTCACAGGTCGAGAATTTGCGTTGCAAATGTGTAGAAACAAAATCCTATGAATATAACAGTGTTCAAAAAGTTTTCGTCGGCATTGTGATACATTCACGCATTTACACACATTTCATAACCCTTAAAGTACGATTCTTGGTTTCCAACATCCTTTTTCACAAGTCAGAGTCCCTAACCAGTACTCATTATTCCTTACCTTATTACACACATATATATATATTCGTCGACACATCAATCTTGCGACGACACTTCAATATTTCATCATAATAAATACATAGCATAACCAAATTCTTCATATAGTATCAACTTATTGATCATAAACATACCTCAGCAGCATAATAAACATCGTCGTTGTAAAAATAACATCATAACACCTCAGCCAAATCTCAAAATCGTCGTAGCTTCCTCCAATAATTTCAAAACCTAAAAAAAAATTCTCTGCTCATGTCAGTACTGTCATTTACCTTAAATGTACTTTAAAAATCATGCTCCCTTACCAAATACATCATTCAAAGCTCTCATGGTATCACAATGGTTTCGGAAAAATATGAGCATTTCACAAAGTACAGACAAAATACAATTTCATAAGTGTGAAGTTACCCAACTGTGAAATTGCGTAAACATGTGTCACTGATGTAGTAAAAAAAATGTTTATTCTCTGTTAAATAATCAGATAGCCGTGTAATTCTGTTACAGAAATATGGTACCGATGTGTAAAGTTGTATAAGCAAATACCATATTAGCTAGGGCTCCTTGTGCTTGCCAAACACATGATACACAAAGTAAGCGTATACCCCCCTGAGAATTAATGTAATTATACCCTCAGGTGTTAGAGATTACAGCAATGGAATGAAATGTATCATGGAAAACTTTCTTTGTAATTCAAAAATCTTGAAAAATAAATGGTTTAAGTACAAAATTAATCTCTCAAATGCGTGTCCTATAGCGCTAAATGTGCGTCTTGCTGTAAGATAATTCTGTGGAAGTGTCGTAGTTATCGTCCTCTGTAAGCAAAGTTCTACTGAAGTCAATGTACTTACCTCATCATAAACGAAAGTGAAATGCTTTGCGTATAGATATCGTAGTTATTACATACCTTACTGTGATCAAGAAAGTACTATAATGTAACGTACTGTTGTGCTACGGAAAAGGCTGTCTCATTGTAGCTATACCACAAAAGTTACTACTAAAACATGTTTTACTTTCCAGAATAATACAGAAAAACTGTGCAGATATAAATCAGAAACACCGCAAAAGCAACATTGTAAATTGTCACTCATTAGTAGCGTCGTGATAAAATCGTGTAGCTGTCACATAAACTAACCACTGTGTCATCTGATATCTCACAGAAAGTACTTTAAATCCAGAATGTATTTTCAAGTAAACCAAAATGTTGCATTAAAATCTCATTAGCAGTACTGGTAAATGTTCTGAGTATGTGAGCCTTATAGTCGTTACGTAATCGTGCAACTAACAAGCAAGAATGTACACACACAATAACACTGTGACGTTTGTTCACTATAACAATGCATTTGTCATTTCTGTTTAAATAAGTTCTCTTGGTTCTTGATTGGATATTTAACTTCAAACAGTGTTGCATGTTAACAGTTTCTAAGATTGAAAAAGAGTACTAGTAACGTGAAGTGAAAAATTTTATAGCAAAGACTAAGTTAAAAAGCAGATTATCTCTCAATAAATGGTTTTACATGTGAAATGTTGTGTAACCCTTTGCTCTTCCTAGTACACAGAGTTTCAACTTTAACGCAATTATCATGTGGTATACGTCGGTAAAGAAAACTGAAATTTTTCTCAAGGTTAGCGTCTATGTTATTTTTCCCTGAGCCAGCGGCCGCACGTGGTTGCCTGCAGTGCGAGTCATTGTCTGTTTCTTTGTTGGCGCGTGTCGTTACTGGGATTAGGAGACCTAACTTCTACAAATACACCTCGCCGAGAAGGCCCAGCTCTGTTAGAATCCCGCCAGTTCTGATGAAATTCACGTCTGTCGTTTTGTCGGTAGTTTACATAGTTTCTAGTTTGTCGGTCATGTGGTGGATAATTTCTCCCTGAATCGTAACTGCGCGCTGGACCATTGCATCTAAAGTTATTCTGTCTCCCTTGATAATAATTATTTTGGTTCCCATATTGTCCGTTTCTATGGTAATCTCTGTCATATTCATTACTACAGAAATACGATCTTTCTCTGTAACTGTTATTACTCTGCCAGTGGTTGTCATATGGGTGGCGTCTGTTTTGGTCACGATTTGCTTTGTAAGAATAGACTTGTCGTGTCCAGTTATTGTTTCTGTCGTCACGAAATTGTGACATATGTGACCTGTAGTGATTGTTTTCCTGTTTTCGCATCCCGCGACTGTCTGTGTCGATTTCTAATTCTTGTAACAGTCCCTGAAAAGCTTCAATGTCTTCTTTGCAACGTCCTGCTAAAATAATATGTCGTAAATGTTCAGGTAATTTGATTAAGCAAATGCGGATGAGTTCTGAGGGGCTGTATGGGTTTGACAGGTACTGAGTCTTGTGCAACATGTCTTCAAAATATTTCACAAGACTGGAGAATTCAGATTGTTCGAAATGTTTCATCATTATGATGCCATGTTTTACTCGGTCTTGTGTGGCTTGAGACCAATATGCTCCTTCACTGTGGCAATCGTGAATGACCGATCGCATTCTTACAGCTGGTTCGTTCTCTAAGTAGCCACACATAAATTCTAATCTGTGTTCCAATGACCAGTTGGGAGGAAAACAATGAGAGAATTGATGGAGCCACGCTTGTGGATGAATGTCATTGGCAGAATTCTTAAACGTTTTGAAGTTACGTGTAGTAATGAACAGCTTATAGTCAAAATCATCATGTCGGCGAGTAGCATATCGGTCATTGTTACGTCGTGTCGGCGGTTCCATCTCAAAATTCGGTGCACCTTGCCAATTTCTTTCATAATTTCCGAAGTGTCCTGTGTTATTATCTTGTGGGTGTTCCATATTTCTAAGTCCCTCTTCCCATGTTGGAGCACGAGTGTCCTCTGAAATACGTAATTCTTGTATTACCTGTGTCAGCTGATCTTGTACTTCCCGGATTTCTCTTTGGTGTTGCGTATTAATTTGATTCAGATTTTGTTTCAGTTTCCTAATTTGTTCGCTCTCTTCTGTGACATTAAAGACTACCGGTTTTGTGTCATTCAGATCATCATCTACCTTCCTAGATAAATTATTTAGCTGATCCGAAAGTTCAACTACTTTCTCTGATAATGATCTAATTTCCTCCATGTGTCTTTTTGAACCAATTTTCAGAGTATCTACTGTGTCCTTTAAGTTTTCTTGAGTTTTTGCAAGTTGCATAACCGAATCGGTAGATGCAACAAAGTCAATTTTAGCTTGCAGGGTCTCATGATTTTGATGAACAATAGTTTGCAGTTCTTTTATGGCTGCTTCGTGATTCTGTAATGCATTTTCATGCCGCGAAAAAATAGGTTGAAAATGCTCACAAATTTGTGTTTTTGCGTCATTACAGACTTTTTGACATTTCAATTCAATGTTATGTAACTCAGTAGTTAAACCTTCACGTGTTTGTTCAAGTGTGGTGTCTAACTTTTTAAGATTTTGTTCCACTGTGTCTAACTTTTTGAGATTTTGTTCCACTGTGTCTAACTGTTGCTGTGTTTGTCTCTGGTTTTGTTCCATTGTGTCTAACTGTTGCTGTGTTTGTCTCTGATTTTGTTCCATTGTGTCTAACTTTTCAAGCTTTTGTCCCATTTGTTGCATTAATTGTAATAACAATGCACTGGTGTCTGAAACATGTTCCTCAGTGCTTTTCGGCAGTGAATTTGCACCGGCAACATTCACATTTTACTAGTGGAAAATGTGTCTTGACTCATTTGAGAAAACGGTGAGGACGCAAAACCTGAATCTACAGTATTTGCAAAATTGTGTCCTGTCATTTCGGATTCCTGAGGCGAGCTGTTGCCGAGCGATCGATCGATAATGCTTCCCTGTTCACTACCTGTTTCACTGTCTATGCCATTGTTTGCAGCCCGCTCCATTTCCCTATGCACACTTACCAAATTACTACTTTGAACGTCTGTTAATTCATTACACAGTGGAGCTGGCAAGCTACGCTCGTCGTCACTATTATTTCTCAGTTTACTTTGGGGCCTAGTGTCACGTTTTTCACACGCCATTATTGTCACAATATTTCACACGATAACACAGGAAAGCACAATTTGAAGAGCAAAAATAAGAGAACACATTAACATAGCACTGAAAATAATATGTAGTTAATTGCAAGCGCAGCTGCGAAATACTTGGTGCAAATTTCCATGCATGTCACACCTGTTTTACTGTACAACAATGAAAGACTGCAACTACAAAGGAGATTCTCTCTACAATTACGCGCTAGCAATAAACAATATCTACATTAATTACACAAACTACAAGGAAAAAATCAGAAGATTCCAGTGAGGTATCCTCGGCTAAGGGTCGACATATGAAACGTCCCCTTTGAAAAATTATACATGACTGTGCTTAACCTGACATACAATATTTTTAGCGCAACGCAATCTGACTTTCAGCAATCGCTACAAAGAATGGCCCTGACTAACATTAACCTATACGTTTCACAAATCACTTACCTCACAAAAATCTTCGTTACTCGAACTACTGCAGTACAGCGAGCGCCACTACTGCCAGCTAAATAAAAGATTCAAACTACTGAAGGCATTAACTACTGATAGGCATAGTTAGCAAATGAAAGATTATAATAGAGAACAAACAATGTATTTACCTTAATAGTCAAAATATATATAGCAGTTCATGACAAATTACAAAACTCCGCCATCTCTCTCCCCACATCCACCACTGCTGGCGGCTCACCTCCAACTGCGCAACGCTACGCGCTGTTCACATCCAGCTGCCGCTGCCCAACACTACAATGGCAGTCAACAATGCAAAGTAGCCACAGACTGCACACAGCACAGCCAGTGATTCTCACACAGGGCGCTACGTGACGTTACCAATAAGAAAACCTAAACAGCCTACTTACACTCTGACCAATGAAGCGTGAAGACACAGAACGTTGCATGGGACTCGGATGGCATGTGGAGATGGGAAGGGTACGATGTTCTTGATTCACATTACTAAGATCCTCCCTAGTGGTGGTCAGACGTGGTCGACTAGATACCGCTCTCACTTCCCAAGCGGTCCAACGTCGAACTGCTGTCACATCGGAATACCCCACAAATTCATATATTTCATCATTCGACCAGCTGGCCAAAAAAAGGCCCACACTGAGGCCCTATCCAAACTCTGTCAGTTGCTGATAATGCTGTCTCACATCAGTACACCGCATCTCCATTCCCTGACGACCTTTATGTACTTTATATTCCCTACCGGGCCTGATAAAAACACTAAACACGAACAACGCTAATATTCTCTGGCAGCCGTCCTACCTACCACAGAAAATTGCAATTCTTACCCGCCAATGATGTGTACGTGTCCAAAGTTATTGGCATCCGATCATGGATACAGAACGCTTCACTCCTTTTGTCAGACGGTGCATATATGCAGTACGAACTGCAGAACGCAGTATGGTAGAGGCATTGTCAGTAATTACAAGTGCAATCAATTCGCACTGCCCATTAAACAGCTCACAACACTGTCAACAGCAACCGTATCCTCACAAGCTTCGTTGACAGTCGATCACGAGTGTGTATGAATAGGAAGGATGTGTCGACTTCATCGCATACATCCTTATTTGATTAGCTTTGAGGAGGTTACGGAAATAGTTTCTAACAGAACGCTATGTTGGATGAATTCTTGGTTCACCGTAACTAAAATAGAATTCATTATCAAATAGCAGGGAAAAAATTTTCCACATGATATCATAACCAACAATTGGTCACCTTCAGTTAGTTATCTCAAAGCCCATCTCTTTCTTTGAGGTGTGAAAATGACGGACATTCAAGCTCCAGATGGCTGAATGTTTAGAAAAAATAACAAGTTTGGTATGAGTCGGGCGAGGAAAACAGCGGCAAGCACAGCTGAAATAGTACAGAATATCGATCTGTAGGTCGTACTCGGCGAGTCTACATTTGGAAACACTAGGTTGAAACTTACTGGCAGGTTAGAACTGTGTGTTGGACCGGTGCTCGATCCCGGAACTTTTGCCTTGTGCGCGGAAGTGCAGCTGTGAGGATCCGTTCTCAGACGTACTTTGGTAGCTCAGTTCGCGGAGCACTTGCCTGTGAAAGGCAAAGATTCCAGGTTTGAGTCCTGACGACAAAGAGTTTAATGTGCCAGAAAGTTTCATGTGGGTGCACACTGCGATGCAGACCGAAAAATTCATTTCGTATGCTTTATTTTGAATTTTTGCGTAACTTACACTGCAAATAAACCGAAATAATGCTCGATGTATTGTACTTTAAAAACGAACACAAATAGTCTCAACCGCAAAAAGAAAAAAAAATCACTGAAATCTGAACATTGAATAGATTTAGAGGGATGTCTGAAAGTAGTAGGAACATAAATACATCTTACATAACAACTATTAAATGAATAAATTATACCCATGATAGTGAGCGGTGGCGGTGACGGATCAGATTTTATGACTCCACGTACGTCAACTCCTAAGGAGAGTAATGCAGCTGTTACTTAAATACACAATGCTCCACCCATTGTACACCGAATTACGTCATTGATAGCACACAGGACGTAAAACAGATAAAACAGCTATTACAATAAGATACATTTCAGGTACATACAGAAACTTTACAGTTGTAAATATTCCACGAAGTTCCACATAATGTACAGAAATATGAGTTACATCACTACAATATGGATCCGTCTAAGTAGTCATAAACATAACTTTTGACTGCTTATGCGTTCATTATACATTTATGACTACGTAGTTGGGACCATGATGTATAACATCGTAGTGATATAACCTGCATTTCTGTACACCTATTCTATGGAATTTCGTGGATTATTTATGACTGTGAACAACTATGCTCATAGTTTAAACTTCAGTTTCTTATGCTCGTTGTTTTACGTCTTACGTCTTACGCTTAACCACCATCTATGCTGCCATACAATCTACGAGTTTGCGATACATCCTCAGTTGCGTTCAATAATGTCAAAGGACAGTAGTCTTGTGGTCTACGATCACGACTAGTTTTGGAACTGAAATAATTATACTCTGTGTGAACTCGGACTTGTTAAGTATCTGTTGAAAGTTAATTATAAATATGTATCCACGTCGATCGAGCCAGAGGAGCAAAAGTACTATAGAAGTCAAGAGGGAGGCCGCTCGGTCCAGGAGATTTGTTTAATGCACCACATCTCAAGGCTGCGTCCAATTCGTCTATGGTAATTTCAGCGATAAGGCAATCAACTTCAATGTAGTGATGGAATGCTCAGCTGTTGGCATTTCACGAATCACGTCTGCGAGTCCTGCACCATCCAGTTGGTCCTCCGCATAGAAACTGCAGTTGTGGTGAGTGAAAGTAAGTCCGATATCCTTCTGTGACGCGGCCGGCGATCCATCACTCATTTCGACGTCCCATATAAGTCTACGTCGCTGTTGCCGCCTTTCTCTCACTTCTGTGTATAACGGCGGTCGTTCGTTGTGTAATCCATCGATCATCTTCGGACGTACTTTAACTCCTGCCATCTTCAACACCTTAGGTGCAGCAGTTGTGCTTTGATGTGTTGAACGTACCACAGGCGAACGGGAGTAGATCGCTTCGCTGTCAGGTCATGCAGGGTTGTGACATAAAATTCGTAAGTCACTCGTTGTCAACGTGGCTTATCTTGGCCATATCGTGTGGAAGTTCTTCGTAAAACTACTTTGACACAGCAGAGCCACTATTTAAGCGTTGAATCGTATATACGTTTACTCGGTTGTTATTGACACGACCCTCCCGGAAACAGTTGTCATCCCATAGATGAGTAAAGATGAGCTTGCATAGATCCTTGCCTCTCCATGTCTTATGTATTAGCAGAACGATTGGGGCACAGTCAAGTCTGATAGTCTGTAATTGCCGTAGGACACCCGTCAGCGGCAGTCGTCGCCGTGCGTATCCCACGCGACGCATATAGCCGTCTAGTCGACCAGCTGAATGGCTCTTAAGGTACGTTACCACCGTTGTCACCGTACTTCATTTCCCAGACGTCATGTAGTGCAACAAGGTCCCTGAAGAGCGCTTATAACGCCGGGCTGAGTGCGAATTGTGGCGATTGGTCCTCGGTCCGCAGCATGCAGTTAGTCGCCGCCGTCCATGTTGTTCTCCAGACGTCCTCGAAAAAGCAGTGTCACTTCCTCCGTTTAAAAAGTTGTTTGGTCTTTTCTCTTCGTCGAGCCAGACGGTGCGTTAACGTTCACCAAGCCAGTGTCACCTACGGTAAGGGCGACACCACAAGTCGATGGTAAGTAGTTCACCTCTTCCTTCGCTATTTCTTCTTGTAACATGGCGGCTGTGCCGCCGCCACCGTCGGCACTTGTTAAACGATGGACGTCATAACTAAAAAAGTCTGTAGGTGTATCGTTTCGCACCTCCTGCTGGAAAACTAACTCCCGCTGCCCACAGCACATCTCGCAATATTACGATTTTTACAAGGGTGCTAATATTATTTATGTTAACTGTACCAATACGGTAGACGTCGAACATGGTGTCTGTTGAACCCTGCTAGAACGTCTGGCTAAGGAACGTCATTCCCGGAATGGGAATACTGGTCGCCGTGGACGAGGTTCCCTACTGACTCATTGTCGATGGGGGACAGTGACCTAGTGCATCTCGTTATCCTGGTTCATTTTTTGTGCCCGGTCTCCAAATGACTGAATGGTGACGCTCTTCGACAGCTATTGTTTTCAAAGTCGCGCTAAACGTCAGCAGAGGAATACTCTTCGGTGTAATCCTCTTACGGATCTGCTCCCATATCTGGTTCGACGGGTGCATGGGAGGACTCTGACTGCTCAGCCGTTGTGGAGCATCTGGCTGATTGTGTGATAAGTTCATCTGCACCGTCAACTACGTAGGATTCTGGTGCGATACTCGTAGACTGTATTGGCAACATCCTGTCATACACACTCACATCGTGTCCGAACGCTTCCATGTACGTAACTGACAGCGACATCATCTGCTGTCGCGGGTGCTTAGTGTCTCGACGTAACTGTACTAGCCTTAGCAGAAAAGAGCCAGTCCGAAGACCTTCCTGCCCACAGCTAGAGGAGGCCCTCGATAGCCATCGTATTTGACGATGCCTCGACACCCTTCTATGGACATACAAGATTTTTATGTGCTTCAGGAGTTCAGTTTTTAGTTGGCACATCTCAACCATCTCTCTAAGCTCGTCCATTTCTCCGCATCATAATTAACGATAGTGCCATACGGGCGAAATGGTTCGATAACCGTGTCCGAAAAAACTTCGTCGGGAAGCTGGAATACACGTGGCGTTCTGAGACCAGCGTAATCAACTGAAACCCACCCACGTTCCCGTCGTCATGGCAAAAACGATAACCTTTGTGCATCGACGAATGATTCGCTCGCACGCTGCATCAAAAAAAAAAAAATGGTTCAAATGGCTCTGAGCACTATGGGACTCAACTGCTGTGGTCATAAGTCCCCTAAACTTAGAACTACTTAAACCTAACTAACCTAAGGACATCACACACATCCATGCCCAAGGCAGGATTCGAACCTGCGACCGTAGCATACGCTGCATCGTCTACGAGTTTCACATATACTATACTAGGACACTTGGATCTTGATTCACCACACTGCAAATAAAACGTTTGATTTCGTTCGCTCTCGGCCTTTTACATTGCGTGTCGAATTTGAAATTGATCGTCGCCTTCCGTAAGAAAGATCCATCTTGGTCTGTAGTGCGCTGTGGCCGAGCGGTTCTAGGCGCTTCAGTCCAGAACCGCGCTGCTGCTACGGTAGCAGCTTCGAATCCTGCCTCGGGCATAGATGTGTGTTATGTCCTTAGGTTAGTTTGGTTTACGTAGTTCTAAGTCTATGGGACTGATGACCACAGGTGTTAAGTCCCATAGTGCTTAGAGCCATTTGAACCATTTGATCTGTAGTAATAAAAAAAAACAGAAGAAATACTTCAGTTGATTGATGAAAGGAGGAAGTACAAACATGTTCCGGGAAAATCAGGAATACAGAAATACAAGTTGCTGAGGAATGAAATAAATAGAAAGTGCAGGGAAGCTAAGACGAAATGGCTGCAGGAAAAGTGTGAAGACATCGTGAAAGTTATGATTGTCGGAAGGACAGACTCAGCATACAGGAAAGTCAAAACAACCTTTGGAGACATTAAAAGCAACATTGGTAACAGTAAGAGTGCAACGGGAATTCCACTGTTAAATGCAGAGGAGAGAGCAGATAGGTGGAAAGAATACATTGAAAGCCTCTATGAGGGTGAAGATTTGTCTGATGTGATAGAAGAAGAAACAGGAGTCGATTTAGAAGAGATAGGGGATCCAGTATTAGAATCGGAATTTAAAAGAGCTTTGGAGGACTTACAGTCAAATAAGGTAGAAGGGATAGATAACATTCCATCAGAATTTCTAAAATCGCTGGGGGAAGTGGCAACAAAACGACTATTCACGTTGGTGTGTAGAATATATGAGTCTGGCGATATACCATCTGAAATTCGGAAAAGCATCATCCATACAATTCCGAAGACGGCAAGAGCTGACAAGTGCGAGAATTATCGCACAATCAGCTTAACAGCTCATGCATCGAAGCTGCTTACAAGAATAATATACAGAAGAATGGAAAAGAAAATTGATTTCATAGGATTTGTCGACCTGGAAAAAGCGTTCGACAATATAAAATGGTGCAAGCTGTTCGAGATTCTGAAAAAAGTAGGGGTAAGCTATAGGGAGAGACTGGTCATATACAATATGTACAACAACCAAGAGGGAATAATAAGAGTGGACGATCAAGAACGAAGTGCTCGTATTAAGAAGGGTGTAAGACAAGGCTGTAGCCTTTCGCCCCTACTCTTCAATCTGTACATCGAAGAAGCAATGGTGGAAATAAAAGAAAGGTTCAGGAGTGGAATTAAAATACAAGGTGAAAGGATATCAATGATACGATTCGCTGATGACATGGCTATCCTGAGTGAAAGTGAAGAAGAATTAAATGATTTGCTGAACGGAATGAATAGCCTAATGAGTGCACAGTATGGTTTGAGAGTAAATCGGAGAAAGACGAAGGTAATGAGAAGTAGCAGAAATGAGAACAGCGAGAAACTTAACATCAGGATTGATGGTCACGAAGTCAATGAAGTTAAGGAATTCTGCTACCTAGGCAGTAAAATAACCAATGACGGACGGAGCAAGGAGGACATCAAAAGTAGACTCGCTATGGCAAAAAAGGCATTTCTGGCCAAGAGAAGTCTACTAATATCAAATTCCGGCCTTAATTTGTGGAAGAAATTTCTGAGGATGTACGTCTGGAGTACAGCATTGTATGGTAGTGAAACATGGATTGTGGGAAAACCGGAAGGGAAGAGTATCGAAGCATTTGAGATGCGGTGCTATAGACGAATGTTGAAACTTAGGTGGACTGATAAGGTAAGGAATGAGGAGGTTCTACGCAGAATCGTAGAGGAGAGGAATATGTGGAAAACACTGATAAGGAGAAGGGACAGGATGATAGGACATCTGCTAAGACATGAGGGAATGACTTCCATGGTACTAGAGGGAGCTGTAGAGGGCAAAAACTGTAGAGGAAGACAGAGATTGGAATACGTCAAGCAAATAATTGAGGACGTAGGTTGCAAGTGCTACTCTGAGATGAAGAGGTTAGCACAGGAAAGGAATTCGTGGCGAGTCGCATCAAACCAGTCAGTAGACTGATAACCAAAAAAAAATCAAAAAAACTGCTACGTGATGCCTCACGGATGTAAACAAAGCCGAAGCATTAGGCACATCCGAGCCGCTACAGCGCCAAAGGCGGAGTGGCCGGTACTAGACAGAAATACATCCCATGGTGAACGAGCATTGTAACATGAGAGGTGACATATGAGGACATCGGATGTTCGTCACGTACTGTTGTGCCGTCACATTTCCTACAATCAGTTCCTCCAATCACCACCAGCCATGTCCTGACGTCATACTCCTTGGTTCCCCTATCATGACGCAAAGAGTAACACTACTCTGCCTCTCCAGAATATTGGGAGAATGAAACCCCCCACATCACAGCCGTACTCGTGGAAGGTCACCTGCGGTAGTACAGAACTGCAATTCATATCTGAACTCAAAGCGACGCCAATTATCAATATTTCATGCTTCCCTGCCAAGGCACCACTCCAAACTCAGTCGTTTGTGTTGAAATGTTAACGACAGCCTACCAATGAGACTAATTCTCTTCTCCGACTTCTGATAAATTCTGACCATGAAGCGTCAAGACACAGAACGTTGCTGGGAATATATTACTTCCACAACGAAATTTTCATTGTGCAGCGGTATGTGCGCTGATGTCAAACTTCCTGACAGAGTAAAACTGTGAGTGGGACCGAGACTCAAACTCGGGACCTTTGGTTTCGCGGCCAAGTGCTCTACCGACTGAGCTACCCAAGCACGGCTGACAACTCGGCCTCACAGCTTCAAGTCTGCCAGTGCCACGTCTCCTACCTTCCAAACTTCATAGAAGCTCTTTTTCGAACCTGCTTCGGTAGCTCAGTCGGCCCACATCACAACCAGTGTGTGGCGTCCGACAATTGGGCACTCAGTGCTAAGAGAAGACAACTGCTGACATAGGAGATAACATACAAATGGGGAAAATGGAACGAGACCAAGCATATGCTTGGGGTATACCATAATAGGCAACCCTCGAGAAGACGAACTTTGAGTGCCGTCAATAAGCCGAGATATCTCACGCAAAGAATAGTGGAAACAAACCATTAAAAAAACAAAAAAACTTTTTTGTATATTAAAAAGGTTAAAAAAAGAAAAAAGAAAGAAAAACAAAAAAACAAGATGGAAATAAAAGTTTTGCAGCAGAGTCATCGACAGCAATGAAACGTTTCCTTTGCGGCAGAAGCAACACACCTTGAAATTTCCACTGCAGTGACAACACTCTTTCTTTTCTTGATGCAGAAGAATCATCCTTTGTATTAAACGTTCTTTTAACGGCATAGAAGCCAGGCCGAGAAGGCAGAAATTGGCGAGCGTAAGGATGGGTTGAAGGGGAGGAAGGAGACCTAAAAAAAAAAAAAGTCGGTGGAGCACTTGCCTACGAAAGGTAAGGTTCCCGAGTTCGATTCTCGGTCTGACACACAAGTTTTAATCTGCCAGGAATTTTTACATCAGCGCACACTCCGCTGCAGTGTGAGAATCCCATTCTGGGAAGTTCCTTCTTGTCTTAAACGGTATACCTTCCAACCTTTTTGCATGTTTATGTGTTTATGTTTCAGTTTCTTTCAGCTTGTTCAGACGTCAGTTATTATATTTATAATAGTAAGTGCGTCATTCGAATGACTGAAATTCTGAGTTTCTGTAACTACCTACATACTACGTTATTACATACTATATAACTGAAGGATAGTATCCTTTTTTATATAACTCAAAGAAAAATTTAACGAGTAAATAATGCATCTGCTGAGTTAGGAAACAATGTTGTAGATAAGATGGGGGCACAAGTTGCGTGCAGCTGAAAGTGAAACATTACGAGCAGATTTCGCAACAAGCAGTATGGTTACAATACCTTAGGAAGCAAATGCTAATCAGCACCTAAACCAAATCCGTAAAGAATGCTAGCACATGCCATAAAGGGAACACTAAAGCTAAAATAAACCAACGATAACAAGAAGTTCAGTCTGGGTTCCGAAAAGGCAAAGAAACGGAACACACATGCTAGTATTACGTATCACCGAAGAGGAAGAGAAGAATTAAGATGAACGAATAAACTTATGTACATTCATAGATGTGGACAAGGCAACCGACAGAGAAGACTGAAAGATTTTGTTTCGAAACCTCAACAAAAATGGAACAGAATGGAAGGATCTGGAGATAAATCCTCGGTTCAGATAAAAGGTCATATGCAGAAATAAAAATTTGTGGCATTAAAATAAGAGGCTGGGGTTCTAACAAGTGCTAGACAAATGAAGAAATGCAAGATCAAACATGCTTTCAGAAACGAAAGTAATCTGTTAAAAACATCCAACCTTTGTAAAAAAAATGGAAAATTTATGTGAATTTATATTTTTGGAATTTTTTACTCACTGGCTGCAATCATGAATTCTTGAGGAACAGGAAATCTTCAAATTAGAAGCAGTAGAGATGTGAATTTGGAAGTAGGCAAATGTCCTGTACATATAGAAAAAGTAATGAGTTAATGTTAAAAGATTGAAGAAAAAAGAAGACTGACTAACACCATACAACAAAGGAAGACCAGCTTAATTCATCATATGGTTAAGCACTGAGACGTCTTAAAGGTCCATAATTGGCGGAATGGCATTGTTTTTAGCGGGATGTGATGATGAAGCACTTTGAGGGTATTGGAATGCATTTTCTTACATAGTAATAGCGCTAAAATGTAAAGGACGTTCATGGTGCACTGCTGACGTAGCTACTAATTATGTATTGGAAATGCGGAAAGCCGTGTCTTGTGAGACTGAAGCGTCAGCGCATTACAACGTAGCCCGCCCCCTGAGGCGAGAGCACGCCAAGTCTGTGAGCAGCTTGAGCCACGCCGCAGGCTTTGCCCGTCAGAGGCTGAGAGCACAGTGCTGTCACCCGCAGATGCTCTCCGAGTCGCTGCTGAGGATGTCGGCCCGTGATACATCCCACTGGCTCGCAACTAATCTCAGAATGACAGTGCTTAATTGGATGATGTCTAAATAAAAGAGTTACCAGAAGTATATAAATGCTACATCAGGACAGTTTACGAATTGGAATAATATTTTTTCCGCAATCAACTCAAGAAATCAAAATTGGAGTGAGAAACAAAAAAGGAATAAATTACGAGCTAAAATAACAACTTCTGGTTCGATATGAATGAGTACTTGGGATTGAGTGGGAGGGGTTGGAGGATGAGATAAATGTTCGAAGCATGCAGTATTATTTCGAGAGGTGAGAATGAGGATTTGACGCAAGAAAAAAAAAAAAAAAAAAACAATAAATCTGTGGACGAACCAAGACAGAAACGTCGTCCACTGCCAAACCTACCCTTCCAACACACACCAGCACGTAACAGTAATCTGCGCAAATAAGGTTGCAGACGAGAATGCCTAAGAGTAGGAAACTTTAGCTTATCGCAGAAGTGAATACACACACACTACTTGAAATTACTTGTAAATTACAAGAAGAAATTTCATCGCCTGCTGATGCAATGATTAAGGAATACTCATCTAAAAAGTGTGTATTGCCTACGACACATATTATGTTACAAATTTAATTTTGTCAAGTGAATTTATAAAACAGAAGACTCACACATTTGCATGTAATACGGCCTGGAACTGCAAATTGCGACCAGTTACACTGACCGATGACCATCCACACAATCACTCGGAGGCGCGTTAATATAACTGGTCCAATTCCACATTAATTCAGATATGGCCTTACGTTATCAACTACCCAAAAAATTAAAAGAAACAGCACTTAACTCCACTTAGATGTGAAGGAGCCCTGACTTCCAGGCTTCGCAGCTGGGGTGTTATTGCCTCCAATCTATACATGCAGTCTTCAAGGTGCCATAAAATTTAAGCTTGCAGAGCAGGCTGGGTACTTGCCAACCAGGTTGCACGCTACGTCCGCTGCTCTTCTCACAACTCGCCGCTACAATCCTTAAGAGAGCCATCTGGGATTTGTCTTATGCTAACTTAACCACCCTCAGCTTCTCGAGACCCGTATTGGACAGCCGGAGTCCCCAAAAGCAATCACTTGCCAGCCATGTACCCTCCAGCCAACCGACTGTAACAGGGCCCGCCAAACCAACAACACCACAGATCCTAGCTCGCGACATATGATCAAATCGATATTAGCAAACCAAGTAGTTAGTGGCACCAGCGTAGTGACAATCCGCTAAACTTAAAACTACCATGGCACAACCTCCCACTCTTAAAGTAATTGTTCCCACCCACTCTCCAACCCCCCTCCCCCTCTCTCCTGAGAAAAGGCAGGAGGTCTACTACCTGACTTTACTTGGCGAAGGGTGTTTCCCAATCCTAAAACCTTGACCAGCAAGTTAACTAGCCACAGAACCTTAACAATGGAACACGGATCAATAAAGGGGGAGGTGAACTTGACAAGTCAAACACAACCGTGGACTCGACCATCGTTGTTTGCAACGAAGATCTTATCTCCTACCTTGCCCAGAAAAGGACGACTACCCTCGTTATAGTACTTTGCCTGTCGACGATGGGCCAACTCGATATTGTTCCTAGCGCTTTGCCAATTTCCCTTACGAGTATCAGGAGTGACAGATGGAGGCAGAAGATCATTAATGTTCCACAAGTTAGACAATGGAGAATTTAGAACCTTAGGAGGGCCAAACCAAGAGACAATGCTGGTCAGGTGTTCAACAGTAAAAGCGGCAGTAACGCCTTGGCTAGGAACCTAGAAACTAGCCAAAAACATTGCGAAAACGCATGAACGACCACAAGGATGTAATGGTTTTCTCTCGTAGTATGGGTAAAGGTTCCCACAAAATCAATAAAGATTCTATCCATAGGGTACCGTTCGCGCTCGGATTGTAATAACCCCCACGGTGGGTTGCACTCATCAACCAAACGCCAAATGTCCCTGTACAATGACGGCCAGGTGAGGTGAGCTCGTATCCTCGCCAAGGACTTGCACAAGCCTAAATGCCCACCCAACAACGAACTATGGAAGTAATGAAAGATGGAGAAGACTAATTCACAAGGCTAGCAAGTCCTGAATTCCCCAGGTTCGCGCACTTGTTTACACAATATACAAGTCTTCAACGGAAACCTCGGACCTCCTTTCTGGACAACAATTGCCTCCTAATAAGTCCCCACAACGGATCCTGGTCCTGTTTAATTTTAAGGTCAGCAAATATTTGGGGTACTTTGCTCAGAACAGTACAAGCAAGATCATTGGAGCCACGGGCTCAGCGGTAACTTCCTGATCAAACATGGGACTGAGTACATCACTTGATTGTTGGAGCCATTAACGTAGCGCATTTTTAATAAGACGCCGAAATCCAGACTGCCCACCTCGCGATTCTAAGGGTTTTCCTGGGTCCGACCAGGACTAAACTTGACACGTGATATCGGTCTCTAAATCGAACTCCCTACGTTCCAGATAGAACTGGAATTTTTCAAGGGCAAACAGAATGGCCAGTGCCTCACATTCGTACATGGAATAAGTCAACTCGGGGCTGGACGGCCTCCTTCACACAAAAGCTAAAGGGCGTCTTCGACCCTGTTCCTCCTGGAGGAAAACCGCAGCAATCCCTGCGTTGGACGTGTCGGGCTGCACAATTAATCTCTTGCTGAAGTCAGGCACAGCTAACACTGGGAGGTTCATGATGGCGGTAATAATAGCTTCAAAGGCTTTCACCCTATACAATATTTTCTCCCTTCCTGTGCAGGTTATTAAGAGGGACAGCAAGGTGGGAAAAACTGGGAACGAACCTGTAGAAATAGTTGGCCATTCCAATAAACCTATCCACCTTTTTCCTTTTTCTAGTTCTGACGAACCTCTTCAAGTCCTTCATCCGCTCTTGGTCGATACTACTGCTATAGTCAGAAACCAGATGACTCAAAACCGAAACTTGATGCCTGGCGAGAGTAATCTTAGAGGGCTACAAATGATCATTTAATCCAAACGAATTTCAAATCCTCCAAGATACATTCCAACAAACGAAAGAGAACAGCGGCTCCAGTAGCCAACCCAAAAGGCACCCTATTGAACTCATTCAGATTTCAGTCGATGCAAAAGGCCGTGACGTGCTTAGAGCTTTCAGTGACAAGGATTTGATAATAGGCTTGATTCAAGTTAAGCACAATTAACCCAGCCCCAGAGGACCATGTGAAGATCGGGCAGTGGGACTGACTCATAAAAAAACCTTTTTATTTAGCAGCCTGTAATCCACGGAAAGTCTATAATCCCGACCTTGAGCCTTGGAAATAAGAAAAAACGGCTAAGCGTGAGGAGAATAGAAGGCCTGATCACCCCATCCTGTAACATATCGGCTAATTACGACTTAAAATTTTCATTTTAGGGGCGAAAGTTGATAAGGACACTGCCGAACAGGAATATCATCTATGAGACATATATCACGTTTGATTACACTACTTACTAATATCTTATTAAACAAAACATCAGTAAACTCCCCTAACAGACCTAGTAAATTCGTGGCCTGCTCTGAATGAAGACAAGTCACATCAAATTCCCCGGTCTCGCAATTTACAGAATTAATCACGCTCGGACGGCGACAGAAACAGGGCGCTATCTTCTCACCTGGCGAGACTTTAAAGAAGAAGGCATGACTAGCAAAATGCAATACCGACTCGGTTCTTTGAATAAAATTGTGGCCAAGTAACGAATTAACTATTAGGTTATGTACAGTCAGGACAGTAACTGGCTAGGAAAAATTGCAATGGACAACCTACTGCATACTCTCCAACCAGAAACAACTCTTGCCTACTAGCCATACGACATCTCTGAGGGCAGGGGCTCATGGGAGATAATTTACACCAATGGCTAAACTCCAAATACCACTTATAGTCAAGTAACGAGATGAGACAGAATTACCAGAATCCAAAAATGGGCACAGAGGCTCCTGTCCAACAAGGACACAAACTGAAGGGAGGTACGATCTTATCAGAGCATGAATATGTGCACACCAAGGGGTTGACCTACGACACATACGAACCCTCCTTCTCCCACAGCGCCAGCTGTTAGGCCTAGGGGCCCTCACAACCGGACACTCAAGTACAAATGGTCATGCGTGCCACAAAGAAAACAACTCTTGTGTGCGAGAGAATCAAATTTGGGAGACCTGGAACTGTAGGTATCAGTCCCAACTTACATCTACCCTTCACTGCTCATCAGCAAATGTGAAGACCTCAATCGAATCTACCACTTCTTGCAATTCATCGATGTTGGAGGGATGGCGAGCAAACACTAAATGTTGTCAATCCTCAGGGCGTAAGCCCACTAAGATGTTAAAAGTGCCATCACAATCGGGGGCCATGCAGATTCAAGTATTGGTTAAACGCTCCAATGATGCATAAGCCTGCCAATAATATTTCCACTCAAGCTCGTTGCGCATGTGAGCCGAGAACGTTCTGCCTATAAGAGCCGTCAGTTGCCCTGTAGCATCCTGACGTCTCAAGATTTCCAAAATCGTGATACCCAATATCCCTTTAGCTAAAGGACAAAGTAAAGACGGAATCACGTGGTGCAGCATGCGTAAGGCATAAGCATTAGACTCAAACCACAGAAGCAGCCACAAGATTTACTGCCCTTGACTTAAACTATCAACAGACAATTCTGAAATATCGGTCAGGGGGCACATAATTGGACTCAGTAATTAAGCAAAGTGATCGGAGGGTAAACTACCTCTGCTTCAGGCCTCGGAGTGCTTATCGTCACTGATTCGATTACAGTTCAAAATTTCCTACCACGAGCCTACAGCCCCACTTCCTAAGCTCAACGATGCCGCCCTAGCCTGCAAGTCTCCTGCCTGTTCATTCAACTGCTTAACTTTCAGGGATAAAGCCAGGATTTCCAGTCACTCATGATCGTTAAGCTCAACACGGCTCAAGTCCCACAAGCGATTCCCTATATGCGCCAGATGCGCTTGAATCCCACCGACCTGCCTAGTTGTGATTTGGCTATCCTCCAGAAAGGAGAAATTTGGCTGTACCTCATCTAATTCAGGTGAAATCTTATCAAGAGTGGCACCTACCTCCCCAAAGGTATCTGCCGAAAGTCTAAGCGGGCAGTCCAACGCCTCACACAACCTGCTCGCCAATTCTGGGATGATACCATTAGTAGGAAATTGACAGATCCTCAGTTTGTATTGTAAGAACTTTTCTTTAGATGCGAAATTCCGGGACAGCACCGGAGTCCATGATAAGTAACGGTCCACTGAATATAGTGACAATGAGTAACAATGTATGGTAGAGTACCTTCAAAAGGGTAAACATGTTACCACAATAATCACAACAAACAACAAATGAATGACATCAAATGGTAGACAACTCTAACCGCCACACCCTGCCAGACCAAATGTAACCACGCTCTGTAGATACCAACTGATACCTCACAACCAGGATTGGGATAATTTTAAGGAAAAACACATGGAAGGTGGACCCACATATTCCATCATTTGTTGTTTCATGGAATACTCTTTATTGCCCAACAACAGTATTATAATTACAATTTGAAAAACCTTCTTAAGAGAATAACAACGCTCACAATCATTTAAAAACCTTTAACAGGCTCAATTCATTAACAACAAACCTTAACAATGTATAGTATTAACAGCAGGGCTTGAAATCAGGAGTATACAGTCCTCAAAGAAGTCCCACCAAATAGGTATGACTGTAAGCGGCTTCAACAAACTGAATTTCATCATTAAAATGAATTACAATGACTGCCACTAAATGTATTAACAATTCCCAACCATAGGTGACAAGTTACACGAATGGATAACTCCCATTCAAAGTACAGAGCGGAAAACAAGTCACACCACTGATTGTGGCTGTTGGAAGGCCCTTAACAGTGTATAAGGCTTAATAAAAAGTCCCTTAAGCAATAAAATACACAATCCCCCAGAATCAAAGCAAAACTGGAAGGCATACAATTTGAATGTGAATACCAACCGGTACACACCAGCAGAAACATTGACAATGACCCTTAAATAAATATACAACTGCCCAAAATACAAGATAAACTGAGAAATACAGCAGGCGGATGTCACAGCCAACGGGGCAGAAGCAGGCGTTTCACTGTGAATGAAGTTATCTAATGACTGCGGATAAAGGAAAAGCTCGACAAAGTAGCAATAGGGGTGCAAGTTTTAAACTAGTAATTAAAGAGCAGGTACAGCGAGGAGTAACGTCGGGCCTGCATAAGATGCTTTTAATATAGGATATATTAATAATTTCCGCTTACTCAGTGACACTCCGCCGTGGCTCGCATCCAACGACCAACTTGATTGAGCCACCACGACGTGGCTAATAGAGGCACCAAATTAGCGGCCAACCAAGTTATCGTGTAACGACGGAAGTACCGCCGCAGAAAGAAAGCAAATACGTATCTGCTCTGGGCCCAGGGAAGAGGAACGTGTCGTCCACTGCCAAAGCCACCTTGCTAACACACATCAGAAGGGTACAGTAATCCGTGCAAATGGAGCTACAGACGACAATGTCTAAGATGTAGGAAATCTTAACTTGCCGTCGAAGCGACTACACGTAAAAGTTAGAAGCTTAAATTACAAAACGAAAATCAGCGCCTGATGATGCAATGATTAAGACATAATCATCTACAAAGGGTGCCTTGCCTCATATTTACAAATTAATTTCGTCAAGCGAATTTATAGCAGGTAATGTTCTAGAACAATAAATTGCGATCAGTTACACTGTCCGATAATCATACACACAATCACTCGGAAGGATGTCAATATAAGAAGTTCAATTCAACATTGACACAGACAAGGTGTTTCAAGTACCCAAAAAAAAAAAAAAAAAAAAACTTCTCTCAAATGTGAGGGAGCCATGACTTCCAAGATTCCAAGTGGGTGTATTATTGCCTCCAATCTGAACAGGTGGTCTTCGAGGTACTGTAAAATTTTAGCTTACGGAGTAGGCTGGGAACTTGCCGACCAGGTTGCATGCGATGTCCACTGCTCTTCCCCACAACTGGCCGCCACCAGTCCTTAACCGAGCAAGAAAGGCTTGCTTGCAGCCGACTTAGCCGCTAACACCTGGAGGCCCGTACCAGGCAGCCAGCGTCCTCCAAAAGCAGCAACTTGCCAGCCACGTGCCCTCAGCCAACTGACCAGACAGGGGCTGCCAAACAAACAACACACGCCTCGACTAAACACCCTAGCTCGCAATACATGATCGATATCAGCAACCCAAATAGTTAGTGGCACCAGCATAGTTCTGTACCACAAAAATTAAAGCCGATCCGGCTCAAATTGTCGTAAGGGAGCGAAAACTGGAGACATGCTGATTTGTTAATGTTGAACCGATATTCACTCGGAAAATACTAGTTACAATTTTGGCCTCAAGTGCAACTCTGGCGCCTTACACTGTTTGTATGACGGTACGACATCTATGCTGTTGTTTGACAAACCATAGCGTGAGTGTGGCTGTCGAGAAGAGATACCGTGCACTGTTAGTGAAACTGTTTTAAGTGAATAGCAAGGATAACAGTGCTGCATTGAGAGAGTATAGCTGAGTGAAATGTCTGACGAGAATCCCGATGTCATTAAATAGTTTAAAGAAGATGATAATGAATTTTCGAAACACATGTGAACGTGGTGTGACACATGAAAGAGGAAGGCATCTCATCAATTGGGAGTTATTGATGAGGCTGCTGCAACTGATCATAAAGGACGTGTCAGTGCTCATGCAATGTCATTGGAATTGTACATCCAAGGTTCAACAGTACGGAAAGCTTTGTAGTATATTTTACATTGGTATTTATACAAGATCCAAACGGTGTAGAAATTCAAACCTCATGATCAGCAGCAATATTCTGTACTTCGGTTAGTGGCATGGATCAAAGTCGGTGGCATGTCGCCGGGCAGTATTCTATCGAGTGACAAGACATATTTTACACTACAGAGATGAATGAATGCACAGAACGCCCGAATATGGAGCACCGTCGAAGCGTTTGGTCTGTATGAAGAGCCATTGCACTCGCAATATGTGATTGTGTTTATTCTCAGTCAATTCTTCTTTGAATAGAGTGCACCCAGAGGGCCTGTCAGCTACCATGATGTCTGCAGGAGACCTCCTTGTACAATATGTGATTTCTGCCTTGAAGGAGCGCAATTCTATGGAAACCACTCTTTCCATTCTAGATGTGGCTGTAAAAGATCTCGGACTGTCATACAATCTGTGTCAAATAACAACAGTAAAATCGGGCATCGAATCATTCCCTAAACTACAAGCCTACAAACGACATCCATCAGAAATCAAAATAAAAGATTTTTCAAAAGAACTATAAAAATAAAGTGTATAAGGAAACCAATGTGAACATGAAATTCTCTAAATTATCCACATTGTTTGAATTGAACTTTGAAAAGGCATTTCCAAAAGTATGCATGTCTGTATCAAGATCTGACAAAAACAGATGGATAACAGCAGGTATTAAGAAGTCCCCCCAAACACTTAAATACCTCAGTTCCATGAAAAAGAGTCGCAATGATCCAAAATTCCTTAAATTTCAATCATCCATACAAAAAGATCTATAGGAAGGTGCTGATTAATGACAAAATAATATATAATACAGGTAATAAAAGCAAAGCAGTCAGGGGTGTTATAAAAAAGGAAACAGGGAGAGGCAAACAAACACAGAATAACATACTGCTAAGGGACGGGGATAAGGTAATAAATGATCCACAACACTTAGCAAACTATATAAAAGAGCATTTTTCAAGTATTGCAGAGACGTTACAGCAAAAATTCCCCAAAGCAAATATAGCACCTGTAAATAATGTTGCACCAAATTCAAGTATGTTACTTCCAATCACAAAGAATGAAGTCAATAAAACTATTCAAAAACCGAAAAATAAAAAGTCTGTATTCTTAGATGAAGTACCAATGTGCATACTAAAACAATGCATAGGGATTATACAGGGCCACTCAACAAATATGATAAATGAATCCTTCACATCAGGGACATTTCCAGAGCAGTTAAAACAAGCAAGAGTTGTACCTTTGCTTAAGAAAGGCAATGTAGAAGACATACAAAATTACCGGCCAATTTCCCTGCTGTCAGGATTCTCAGAAATAATAGAAGCAATTATGAAAGACAGTTTAATAGATTACCTGAATAAATGCAATATTTTAAGCGAATCACAGTTTTGTTTCCGAATTGGCAAAAAAACGGAGTCAGCCATAGTAGGATTCACAAAGGTACTTGCAAACAGAATGTCATCGGCATGTTGTGCCCTTAGAATCCTATCATCAGTGTGTAACATGCAGTGTCTTTTAGTTACATATTATTCATATGTACACTCAATTCTTAGCTATGGCATTCCTTTTTGGGGGACAAATGTACAACATATGAACAAAAGTTTCAAACTCCAGAAAAGAGCCATACGAATACTAACCAAAAATACTAGTCGAGCTAATTGTAAAGATCTGTTCAAAACACTGGGGATTTTAATTGCTCTATGTGAATACATTTACTAGTCAGTTGTAGACATCAAAACTAACATTGGTAATTACTGCACAAACAGCTCTGTCTATGACCATGCAACAATAGGTAGACTCAACTTACATTTACCAAGAAAGAATAAACATAAAACTCAGAACAGCATTTTCTACCAAGGAATAAAACTGTACAATAAATTACTAAAAGAGAGTAAAGAAATTGCAAAAATACACTTATTTAAAAAGGCAGCTAAAAGTACCTGTTATGCAATACATTTTATGCATTGAAGGACTACTTAGATAAAACAGAGTAGGGGTTTGATAAAAAATGTTACACAAATAAATGGTAATAATAATGTTTATAAAATATCCAACATTCCACATAACACCTTCACTTTGTTTTTCTTCCTTGTTGTATCCTTTCTAGAAATACTTACCCCCAAGCTATGCATAGCACAGTATTAACACCTCTTCCTCTTTCTGCGCTCAACATCTCACTCATTATGGAGGGATGCTGACTCAGTTTTTCAGGATAGCAAATGGGAAGCTGCAGTACAGAAAATGGCCCAGAGATCACCAGTGTGTGAGTATGTGTGTCTGTGTGTGTATGTGTGTGTGTGTGTGTGTGTGTGTGTGTGTGTATGTGTGTAGTGAGTTAAGTGTTATGAAACAATGTGTGTATAGTGTGTGCAGTGACTGATAGTGAGATATGAGTGAACAGTGTACAGTGGGGTAGTACATTGTTTAATAAGTTATTTGTAAGAAAAGTATTGTATACCAGGAGTAAATCTAATGATTGTCTCTCACTAAAATTCTGTAAATGTATGTGTATACGAATTAGCTTATTTTAAATTGATCTAAACGTGTAAATACTTTGACATGTCCTATATCCTTGTAAAAAGAGATCTACAGATGAATAAAGCTACTAACACTACCACTACCTCACATCTGCTTAACGCAACCTTCAACGAATGTATTATCTCCAGACGTTTTACAGAAACATGGCCTGCAAGATCACCTGATCTGAATCCATGCAAGTTTTGACTCTGGGGATATCTAGAAGAATGCGTTTACCTGAGACATTTTCGTTCTCTGCCTGAGGTGAAGACTAGTACACAGGGACACTTTGCTCAAATTCCACTGGAAACTCTCCCAAAAACCATTGATCATGTCAGTTTACGGATGCAGCATCCCTTTGACGTCTCTGGTGCTTGTATTGAACAAATTGGGTAAACAGTAATTAATAACAAAATCAACATTATGTTTTTCTCACTGTTTGACCTTCTTTTTTGCCCACGTCCAATTCCTAATCCATTTACACAAGAAAATATTTCTATTTATATTCCTTGCATTCAGAGAGCCAGATCTGCACCTAGTGGACAAACTTGAAACTAATTTTTTGCTAGCATGGATCGGTTCCATATTAATGCATTGGGGTATCTACCATGTTTCGCTGCCATACAATAATTACAACCCGCAATGGGGTGAGTAGGTGCGCTTCAATTACGATCTCAAGGTACAAGATATTGTACAACACATGCTTCCACAGACGACTGCGTGATGGGAACATACCTTATATTTAATAAACCCATCCAGAGGAAGTATTAATTCTCTCAGCTCCCTCGGCATCGTGAATTCGTCCCTAGCAACCTCTGTTTCAGTCTTTGGTTGAATGTATAGCCAAGCTACCACAGCTTCATCGAGACGATGAAGCTACTGAACTAGAGCCTTCGGTTAGCCCTAGTGCTTCTGGGGTTCAAGTTCAGTCCTGCAAGACAAGGCCGTCTAGCAGGTACCAGCAGCTGACACAGTGACCAATCTCCAAGAGCCCTTCGTTCGACATAGAACATTTTCCTTCCAGATTTACAGAGCGCCGGCAGTTCTCCACTGATTGGCATGGCAGCACACTGACAAGGCATCACAGTGTCAGCGAGGTCGCATACAGTTTATGATGAGATCGTGGCATGAAGTAGAAGTTTACACCAGCGCTGATCTTGTGTTCCTGTCATGGCAGAGCGCTGTGAGTCTGCTAGTTTGCCAAACCAACATGCCGAGACTAAGTGTAACCATGTGTGACAGTAGGGAGTGAGTCGCAACTTGGAGCCAGCATCAAGAGCCGTGAACAGTGATGGACGAGGCTTCGGATATGGTGCTTGGCCTTGCAGATTGCGCCAGACGAACTTATTTACAGCCCAGTGTGACTGAGCCATAGTTTGGCTGCTGGTGGCGACCCCTTGTAATTGGAGCATGGGGCAGCCATTGTCGTCATCAGACAAACCTGCAGTGGAGATGTGGAATACCAATACTAACAGCAAGAAGGCAACACAGATAATGTTTCCTAAGAGGGCAACTAGCTGGACGAAGCAATTGTCCAGCAAAGCAGTGAGACGTCTTGGCTGCGTCTGGGTTCTGGGATTGCAGTGGCTTGCTATCAACAGAGGGCATCACTTCTAGTTCTGGGTGAATTTACGATGCTTTGCTTTGTGGATCCAAGGAACGTGACCTTGCCAGGGTACAAGTTGCTATTACGTGCAGGTTGTTTTTGACTAGAATACTAAAGGAGCGGAAATGTTACATGCCTACTAAACCATCGTAAGTTTACTCTTCCAAAGAATTACTAATTTAAAGGTTATGAATTAGTCAATTACTATTATTACGTCTCCAGTGGTGTGTTACATACGAAATTAAGTACAAGATGTCCTATTTCAAACCCTACTGCAATCGAGGCTCAAAAACTTATGGCTAAAGCACTATGTCGGTTGTGTTCACTGCAAATCTTGTAGTGCAGACAAAATTGGTCCTGACTTGGTCAATTTGAATTGTGTAAGATATCACGCTGCTACTACAGTGAGACCGCAGTAGGGAGCAGAGTACTATACCTTGAAAACCTGTATTTCACCGTTTACTGTGTTCATTGAATTTTCGACCTGTCCTTACTGTTAGCGAACAGTTAGTTACCTGAACCGATTTACAGTTTCTGCAATCAGCAGCGGTGTGTTCTATTACTTGTATGCTGTTTTCTTGTTAGTTGTTAGAATAGTATTAGTTTAACATCTAGTCATCCTTTTACTCTTGCATTTTTATTTGTGGTATTCCATTTTGTGGCTCCTTATGGTAACGTTGAAGAAATGTAAGGAGAAAATGATTTTAGATGTGCTCTGTTGCTAAATGTACTTTAAAATTTTAAGGATTTGCACTCACACAACCCCACCACAGATAATCATTAACGCAAGAATTAATGTTCTGGAAGAAATGCCAAATGAAAAATGGTTCAAATGACTCTGAGCACTATGGGACTCAACTGCTGAGGTCATCAGTCCCCTAGAACTTAAAACTAGGTAAAACTAACTAACCTAAGGACATCACACGCATCCATGCCCGAGGCAGGATTCGAACCTCCGACCATGGTGTCCCACAAGGATCCATCTTAGGGCCATTGCTTTTTCTTGTGTACATTAATGATCTCTCATCAGTTACACTGCCAGAAGCAGAGCTCGTTTAGTTTGCAGATGACACAAGTATTGCAATAAATAGTATGTCAAGTGTAGTTCTAGAAAGATCTGCTAATAATATTTTCTTGGATATTAATAAATGGTTTAAAGCCAACTCACTGACATTGAACTTCGAAAAGACTCACTATATGCAATTCAGAACCTGTAAGAGGTTTCTACCCAGAATATGCATAAAGTGTGAAGAAGAGCAGATAGAGGAGGTTGACAGACTTAAATTCCTGGGATTACAACTTGATAATAATTTCAGTTGGGAGGAGCACACCACAGAACTGCAGAAACGCCTTGACAAATCTGTATTTGCAATTCGAGTGTTAGCAGACATAGGCGACATAAAAATGAAAAAGTTTGCATACTTTGCCTACTTTCATTCCACAATGTCATATGGTATAATATTTTGGGGTAACTCTTCAAGTCAAACAAAAGTTTTCAGAGTCCAAAAGCGTGTAATACGTATTATTTGTGGAGTAAATTCACGGACGTCCTGTAGAAACCTCTTCAAAGAACTGGGTATACTAATTACTGCCTTTCAGTATATTTACTCCTTAATGAAATTTGTCCTAAATAATATATATATTTTTCCAACAAACAGCTCAGTTCATACATACAATACCAGGAACAAAAATGATCTGCACAAGGACTTAAAAGCACTTACTTTAGTTCAAAAAGTGGTCCACTACTAAGGAACATTCATCTTCAATCATTTGCCAGAAAACATAAAAAATTTAGTTATAAATAAAGATCTGTTTAAAAGGAGCCTGAAAGACTTACTAGTGGCCAACTCCTTCTACTCCATTGACGAATTTTTTAACAGAAACAAATGATGTACTGTATATATTCATACTATTAGTAGTGTTATTTCAGCTTAATAAAAATTTACATGTTCCACATCCACGAGGATCTCCTCAGCATGGATCAATGGAACGAAAAACTAATCTAATCTAATCTAGCGGTCGCGCGCCAAATGAAATATGTAAAGACATTCCAGGTATGAAGCAAAGAAAATGAGACCGCAAGTGACAGTCCCTCAATATAAAGGAGGAAAACTGAAAGAAAAGTTAGGTTAAGGAAACAATCCTCACAATAAATGAGACGGGTATAACGTGAACGCTGTTGACCCACTAGTCTCCTTTCTGCAATTACCAAGAATTAATTAAAATTATCACCTACTGCATTGAAAGAACGCTACATTTCAATCAAGAAAACGAAAAAGCTTGCTTTAGCATTCGATACAACACTAGGGGCCATTTTTATGTTGTGAAGGAAATTACAGAACGGAGCAATGATTACGAATTACTCCTAGTCTGGGATTAATTTCTTTCATAGATTTTGAGAAAGCTTTTGTCTCATCCTGACAAAATCTGTAGAGACAATACTTCAGGCGCAAAGCATTCATTTATCCTACGTTAGTATAGAAAGCAGAGGGGAAGCACGTTTTTCGCTATTAAATAACTGAAAACTGGTTTTATTTTTAAATAAGGCTTGCATTCAGTAATAGTATTTTTATTGCCTATTTAAAATCTACATACCTTAAGTAGGTTTGTTAAGTAACGAGGTTGAGATGACGTCCTTCTTGCTGAACACAAATTCGGATCCTTTCCTGAAAGTTACCCATGGCTCTCTCCAACTTTACAATGTGGAGAGCGGTTTGTTGAGGAATGGCAGTCTGGAGGTCGTCAATCGTATGGGGCTCGTTCATGTATTTTGATTTCAAGTAGCTCCACAAAACGAAGTCACAAGTCTATAGATTGGGTGAGCGTCGTGGGCTATGGAACATAACCGTACCATGAAATGACTTGTCCTGGGAACATTTGTTGAACTACTTCCATAGATGCTTTCGCTGTGTGGGCTGTGGCACCATTCTTCTGGAACAACATTTCTCTCATGTTCACTGACAAGGTGTTTAACGTTTGGATGTAGTGCGCTGATGTCACATTAACTGTGGTTCCTCCTTCCTCAAAAAAGTAAGTTCGAACAATCTTTATCTTGGGAACATCGTAGCACATCATTACTTTTGAGCTGTGGAGGGGTTTTTGGTTTAGTTCATGTGGGTTCTCCGACACCCAGTACTGATAGTTCTATACATTAACATAACCATGGAGATGGAAATAGGTCTCATCACTCATGAATACTGAGACACCTGCATCATCCGTGAGAACAGCGTTAATTGTGCCACAAAATTCTCTGTGTGACACAAAATCCGTTTCACTTAGCTGCTGGGCAATTATTAATTGAGATCATCTTGTTAGATGCGATGAAGTGAACGACATGACATACCCAGAGATACAGCCTGCCTAGCGGATCGTCTCCGACGAGATGAAAACGACAGTCTACGTTTTCCGGAGTTCGAACTGAATAGGGAAGACCAGGTGATTTATTTTTCATCACAGTTCCAGTAGTTGTAAACCCTGAAAGCCATCGCAGTATAGTATTTCGATCTGGGACTACATCTCGACGTCCGTCATTAAACTTTCGACGGAAAAGTCATTGAGAAATGACATCAGAATCATTGTTGCTGAAGAACTGGTCGACTCCAACGCTCGATAGCGACTGAGACTATTTTGTCTCAGCTATCTTCCAATGGTCGCACAAATTCAATGCCCCAACTCGTGGCCGAGTTCTAGCGCTTTAAAAATCATGTAATTCCTCTGCTACATTGTGTATAATGAAAAATATATATAGGGTGTCCCAGGAGGAATAGTCAACATTCATTGGACATATGCCCTGTTGCAAATGGTTTCCGAAATAGAAGACATATAATGCACATTAGTTTCTGGGTTAGTGGCACATATCTCAGCCACATTTCTTTTCCTTGTGACATTGAACTATTTGCCTATAGAACGAGTAAACTTAAACATCAGAAAGGATAAGCCCATAGTGGCTTTCAAAATCAAATGTAGGACATAATTAATATTTGGCCAATATATCTAAAAGAAAATAGTTCAAAATAACAATGAAGTCGTGGCCCTTGGATGAGGCTTTGTGTTTTGGGTGGCAGTCAAATTCTCTCATTGTCTAACACAAGATAAATATAGTATGGGTAATTTGCACTCCATTTTAAGCAAAAGTAAAGTTTTTCTGCATATCTATGTTTATGACGTCGTATTTCCTGAACTTGTTTCGTCATTTTGTGGGGGGTGTCGGCGACAAAAATGTTCGTTAAGATTAGAAATTTTGGATAAACGTTTTTGAAAGTCTCTATGTGCTCTCCTGCTCAAATACAGTGAGAATGAAATCCAGGTATTTGCGCGCCGTCAGTTACGTTCCTTCGAGACGTACTGCTTCTAACAGTTATACTTGTCTTATTGTATTTAACTTTTACTATAAGATTACACCTCCTAATGAGTCAACAATTACGCGAAATTTTGAAAATCACATTTTTGTTCTCCCTGAAAGCCACTTGAAAGACATCATGCAACTGTTACTGGCTTCCAGGTTCCGGGGTAGTCGCTTCTTATTAGTAATAGAGGTTCTTAAATATCGCCTTTTGGTGTTCTTAACCAAATTCAGTTATTCTGTGCTACTTGTAAGGATAAATTCTCCATGCATGTGGCGCATTACGTTCACATATCCGTGTGGTACTTGAATACAGTACTCAGGATCACAGACTTCCTGTAGAAACAACTGACATGTGCAAATAATATCTTGGACTTACTTAAGAGATTCTTGAATGCTGTCAGAAACTATTTACTGATTGTGTTGTAATGCTATAGAAAATGAATTTAAAACAGGTTTAATATTTTGAGTGAAATGTAAGAGAGACGGTAGACTACAGAGTGCATGTACTTACTGAGAAGTATACGTCAACCTAACTCTGTTTCAAGACATAAGCCAATATTTCACTTTCGACACTGGGGACATATATAGCATCATTGATTTTACGGTGCGCCTTATTCTTTGTCGTTTACTTGCAAAACAGAAGGACTATGCTTAATCATGAGTAGTCGTCTTATAATGTATGTGTGGACTGACTCGTGACAACTGTATGCAGGAAATCTATACAGGATGTTCGGAAATTCCTATTAAAAACTTCTAGGACTTGCAGAGGAGAATGAGGAGATAGTACTTTGAACTGGAACGCACGTAAGGAAATGTACCGTTTCCGTGCTGCAACCAAGAAAACATGTTGGTAACGCGACCATTTTTACGAGCAGTTGATTAGGAGTGACCAAGTACATCACTTGTTTTACAATTCCACTTAACAGTAGCAAAAGAAATTGCTCGTGTACTGGTTGACGGGTTCTCTTCAACGCGATGGATTACGACCTCTTCCAATTCGGGTGTGCGGCGTCTCCTTGGAACACTACTTTCACATCTACGACGGTGAAGGTACCCTTTCTCGAAGCCGTTGCGTAATTGAGCCGAAAAGGGTTTACAGTTGAGTTGGACGTTCTGGAGAATGATTTTGATAAAGGGGAAAACAGCTCTTCTATTACCGTGAGTTTTGCAATCCAGAAGGATCATGTCGAAGTATTCTGCACTGTACTCAACCACTCTAACGCTCACAGACACACGAATGATACTCGAATCAGGTCAGAGAGGTACGACAGACGTCAAATGACATCAGTTGCTCCGACGTAACGACCCCCCACCGTGACTAACACGTTGTATACCTACCTACCAAATGTTTCTTAAACATATGTAGGTGCTAGAAGTTTGTAACGCGAATCTCCGAACATCCTGTATGTCTCCCTCAGACATTAATTGCCCTGTTACTATTAAACCAAAATGTCTGTTCAGTCTCTATCACCTGTGAGTCAACTGGTGATAAACAGAATTTCTATTACCTGCATGGTTATGATTTGATATTGTGTCAGTTGCAGTACTGTTGCACGGTAAGTGGAAAACTAGGCAAAAGCTAAGATGTAAATGATTTTCAGTGAGTTACAATAATTACAAGGTATTCGTGAGCTTATGGAGCAATTCTACCGTTATATGGGATAAAGCTTGAAGTAAAACCAGTTTTTATTTTATTTCACTGTGTATAACTTTGCAATTTCGTAACTATCGTACGAAAGAGAGCAAAATGTTGGTAATACAAATGTAGGCCGTAAAAAATGAAAGGCTGTAGTGAAAAGTAAAGTACCCAACTTACAAAATGAATAGCTAAGTTGCTTCAAATCCATCAGACCGCTTAATGTACCATGTTCCTTAAGTGAACACCAAAGACCAAGTTAATTAGCCACCAGAAACCTGACTTAACGAATCTGCGCCCACGCTGCACAATGGCTGGGAACAGTATGATGGAATCCTTAGACCTTAAAACGTAAGATATGTCTGTACCCTAGCACCCATTATCCATTAAACGTAACAGCCGGATGTTGAACTGTGTTTCCCGGTAACTACCGGAGAGAAAGTATCGATGCACACTCAGTGTCTGGAAAATTGCTGTTTCCGAGAACAGAATTTAAGTGACAACGGAAGGAGGACTAATGTGCTGTCATATAACCAATTTAAGGATCAGAAAGTATTGTTCTGATTAAAATCAGTTGCATTTATTTCCCAGCTTCATTTATGATTGAGCATATTGTAGCACTCGTAGAGGATCAAACCAGATTTTCAGTCTGTGATTATACTCATGGCAGAGAGTAGCATTCCACGGGAAACATTTACATTTTAACCACATTCTTCACTTCACATCTCTATGACGCACTATAGACAATAAGGCATAACAACCGACGATACGAAGTGTTTTAAGTGTACGTGATGCATTTACAGGGATTATTCAGATATGGAAGTCTTCCTAGAGAGAAATATATACATACTATAGTGACAATGGATAGGTTTTGGACAACTTTCCGAACGCGTCACACAATAGGTCATCAACGTTTTGTCTACTGTATAGGGGAGAGCCTTGTAAACGTGTGCGTTCAGTTTCGTTGTTACAAGATTTCTGACATTAACTAAAGAACTTTTTATTTAACAGAAATCCTCTCATCCCGTTATGTGGCTGTATCTGTTGCAGACAGTACTAAAGATGATGTTAACCAGTATCAATAGCTATTATAAAACACAAGTTGCAACATATATCACCAGCATATGACTAGGTAGACTAACAATGGAAGACGTCGGCCAAGGCTGATCGATTAGGCTCATATTTGGCAGGTCGCTCGTGTACAACCTAAAAGGATAGACTCTAAGGTATTTTGGCTCAACAAGTGCCCCCCCCCCCTTTTTTTCAGATAAACACCCCTAAAGTGCACGACACGCAATCATCTGGATAGACAATAGATAACTGAAAACTGAGCATTTTCCGTCAACATTTATGGAACCCACAAACGCATATATTCTCTTATGTTCTCATAAAGCAAAGGCCGCTAAACTACGAGCCGTTGGTGTAACCAAATACATCTTGCTGGGGAGCAGAGAATCTTTATTCAACTATCAGATACATTCTATAGTTTTTTTAATTTTCTAATTTTTTTTTAGCATACTAAAAGTTGCCGGAATAGGGTTAATAAGGTAATCAATACGAAAAAAAATTAGTGCTGAATTATGCTATGTATCGTTCTTACATCCGCGCGGTTGTGCAAATCCCAAAGCACACTGCAATTACGAAACCTCCACATAAAATTCTGTATCGCACCTCGAAGTAAACAAACACCGTGCGATTGGCTGTTTGCGGTCCCTAGTAACGAATTTACTGCAGTTTGTAGCCTACTCGAATTGTTTTTATACAACGAGGTTTAAAAATTTAATTCTTCACTAATCCAAGTCGCTTGGAATTTTTTTTTTTTTTTTTTTTTGCCTACCTTGCTGTCATTCTTCATTGATTACTCTATTAATCCACCTATTTCTAACAATTTCAAAACGCAAATAAAAACAAATGAAAATATTCTGCTGGCTGCGTTTGGGAATCGAAAATAGGTTGTCCGCTCCCCAGCCAGATGGCTTGATAGCCACATTAGCGGCGCTTTCGTTAGTTGGCGTTTACAGCATGAGTACTTACGAGGTAGTCGTAATAGCTTCTTTAGTCGATTTCTGAGAAAATATAGATTTGCAGACCTCACAAGACGATGAAAAGTGCTCTATCTACCGATTCCTTCAGTTCTGAATCGACTGCGCGTCATGACCTATAGGGGCTTTTTTTTCAGAAGGAGGTTGAGGAGGGGGGATGCTGAGACTAAATAACTTAGTCTCATTTTAGGTCGTACACAAGCAACGTGTCTAATATGAGCCGAATCGGTTAATTGTGTCTGAGGCTTCCCCTTGTAAATTCGAATCCGTGAGCCTCCAACCGGCCGCTGTGACCGAGCGGTTCTAAGCGCTTCAGTTCGGAACTGCGCTGCTGCTACGGTCGCCGGTTCGAATCCTGCCTCGGGCGTGGATGTGTGTGATGTCCTTAGGTCAGTTAGGTTTAAGTAGTTCTAAGTCTAGGGGACTGATGACCTCAGATGTTAAGTCCCATTGTGCTTAGAGCCATTTGAACCATTTTGAGCCTCCACGTTTTAGGCACTGCAGTATCGAAATCGACACATACACTCCTGGAAATTGAAATAAGAACACCGTGAATTCATTGTCCCAGGAAGGGGAAACTTTATTGACACATTCCTGGGGTCAGATACATCACATGATCACACTGACAGAACCACAGGCACATAGACACAGGCAACAGAGCATGCACAATGTCGGCACTAGTACAGTGTATATCCACCTTTCGCAGCAATGCAGGCTGCTATTCTCCCATGGAGACGATCGTAGAGATGCTGGATGTAGTCCTGTGGAACGGCTTGCCATGCCATTTCCACCTGGCGCCTCAGTTGGACCAGCGTTCGTGCTGGACGTGCAGACCGCGTGAGACGACGCTTCATCCAGTCCCAAACATGCTCAATGGGGGACAGATCCGGAGATCTTGCTGGCCAGGGTAGTTGACTTACACCATCTAGAGCACGTTGGGTGGCACGGGATACATGCGGACGTGCATTGTCCTGTTGGAACAGCAAGTTCCCTTGCCGGTCTAGGAATGGTAGAACGATGGGTTCGATGACGGTTTGGATGTACCGTGCACTATTCAGTGTCCCCTCGACGATCACCAGTGGTGCACGGCCAGTGTAGGAGACCGCTCCCCACACCATGATGCCGGGTGTTGGCCCTGTGTGCCTCGGTCGTATGCAGTCCTGATTGTGGCGCTCACCTGCACGGCGCCAAACACGCATACGACCATCATTGGCACCAAGGCAGAAGCGACTCTCATCGCTGAAGACGACACGTCTCCATTCGTCCCTCCATTCACGCCTGTTGCGACACCACTGGAGGCGGGCTGCACGATGTTGGGGCGTGAGCGGAAGACGGCCTAACGGTGTGCGGGACCGTAGCCCAGCTTCATGGAGACGGTTGCGAATGGTCCTCGCCGATACCCCAGGAGCAACAGTGTCCCTAATTTGCTGGGAAGTGGCGGTGCGGTCCCCTACGGCACTGCGTAGGATCCTACGGTCTTGGCGTGCATCCGTGCGTCGCTGCGGTCTGGTCCCAGGTCGACGGGCACGTGCACCTTTCACCGACCACTGGCGACAACATCGATGTACTGTGGAGACCTCACGCCCCACGTGTTGAGCAATTCGGCGGTACGTCCACCCGGCCTCCCGCATGCCCACTATACGCCCTCGCTCAAAGTCCGTCAACTGCACATACGGTTCACGTCCACGCTGTCACGGCATGCTACCAGTGTTAAAGACTGCGATGGAGCTCCGTATGCCACGGCAAACTGGCTGACACTGACGGCGGCGGTGCACAAATGCTGCGCAGCTAGCGCCATTCGACGGCCAACACCGCGGTTCCTGGTGTGTCCGCTGTGCCGTCCGTGTGATCATTGTTTGTACAGCCCTCTCGCAGTGTCCGGAGCAAGTATGGTGGGTCTGACACACCGGTGTCAATGTGTTCTTTTTTCCATTTCCAGGAGTGTATTTGTTATAAGAAACATCCCTAATTTCATTCATTGTGATCAGAAAATCAAATGCATAGGTTAAAAGACAATGATCGTAACTGAATATGCTCACAGTTCTTAGCAATTATTCGTTCGAAAATTTAACTTAACAGTTAATTCACCCCGTCCTTTGATTAGGATCCACGTTTCGCACTGAGCGCGGGTAAGGAGTATGTCAAAAGAAATACAGTATCATAATACGATCATACTTCTCCCCTTTTTCTTCATTGGTGTACTTATTGGCCAGCCAGTCCTCCTCGTTGTCTGCAAACACCTAGCATGCATTTCTGTTTCACTCTCCTCTGGGTACGAACGAGCCACAGTTTTTAGGTAGCGATTAACAGCTGGTGTTCACCGTCGGCAGACATTACATGGTATATCGTCAATGTTGAGTGTGTCACGGTAGCGGTTAATTATGCGAAGTATTCAAATGGTTCAAATGGCTCTGAGCACTATGGGACTTAACATCTATGGTCATCAGTCCCCTAGAACTTAGAACTACTTAAACCTAACTAACCTAAGGACATCACACAATACCCAGCCATCACGAGGCAGAGAAAATCCCTGACCCCGCCGGGAATCGAACCCGGGAACCCGGGCGTGGGAAGCGAGAACGCTACCGCACGACCACGAGATGCGGGCTATGCGAAGTATTCCGGAATTTAGCACTCAGATTTGGCTGCTTACATCCAATGTTAACAGCCTTCCTTGCTGTAAAGTGACAAAGTGTGTAACTGAATGAACCTTCGGAATGAACCTTCAGTGCAAATTGAAATAGTAAACACCGTTACATGATCAACTTCTAGCACGCGTGGTCTCAGGGTAGCGTCTTTGGTTAATGATCAAAACGTCCTAGATCCCGGGCTCGAAACTAGTCCCCGCTTAAATTTTCAATAAAAATCAGCAGCATTGACGGCTGAAGATTTCCGTCATAATAAGTCACTTTAATTCTGCCAACGATCTCTTCAAGAAGGCGAAGGTGCGGACAGAGGTTCAGGGCACTATCTTGCGCTTGGGGCGGGAAACTGATCCTAAAGGCGGCTGTATCAGCATCGATCTACGCTCTACGACATAATTATGCAGAAGACAATGGAAAGACACGAAATGTATATCCACAGGACATTTGGATTGTAATTGAAAAAGTTTCATGATGTTCTCACCACTAACAAAAGATTACAGAATAGTCCCCCATTCGGATCTCCGGGAGGGGACTACCGAGCGGGAGGTGACCATGAGAAAATGATTGAATAACAAAAGCATGTCAGAAGTTAAAACTTGCAGGGAAGCTAGAAAATCTGAAAAGGAAAATGCAAAGGCTCAATCTAGATATAGAGGGTGAAAATGGAAAGAAGACAAGGATTTCTGGTCAGATGAGTAGGGCAATATCGACAGCAATAGAAAATGTTATAACGGGAGTAGGATTCGTTAAGAATAGGAAAGTATGGCAGAGACTGTGTTACAGTGAACGGTTAGTGACAGGGTTGTTCTCATCAGAATTGACAGCAAACCAAAACCGTCAACGATATTTCAGGTTTCTATGTCGACATCGCAAGCCGAAGATGAAGCGATAGAAAAAATATGAGGACACAGGATGGGTAATTCTGTACGTAAAGGGAGATAAAAATCTAATAGTGATGGATAACTGGAATGCTGGTGTAAGGGAAGGAGTAGAACAAAGAGTTACGGGAGAATATGAGCTTGGTACGAGGAATGAGAGAGGAGAAACACAACCTGGGTTCTGTAATACATTTCAGCTAGTAAAAGCAAATGCTCTGTTCAAGAACCGTAATAGGTGGAGGTAAATTTGGAAAAGGCCGCTGGATACGAGAAGGTTTCAGTTGGATTACATTATGGTCAAGGAGGGATTCCGAAATCAGATACTGGATTTTAAGGCCTACCCAGGAGCAGATAAAGGCTCAGATCACAATTGATTGGTAATGAAGAGTAGGCTGAAGCTCAAGAGACCATCACCAAGAATCTGTACTCGAAGAAGTGGGATACGGAAGTAGTAACGAATGACGAGATATGCTTGGAGTTCTCTGAGGCCATAGATACTGCCCTAAGGAATAGCTCAGTAGGCAGTTCAGTTGAAGAGGAATCGAAGAGAAATGGACATCTGTGAAAGGGCTGGTTACAGAAGTTTGAAAGAAAAATATGGAAACAAAGAAAGTCAATGCAAAGAAATTATGGGTAACAGAAGAACTACTTCAGTTGACCAATGAAAGAAGGAAGTACAAAAATGTTCAGGGAAATTAAGGTATACAGAAATATAAGTCGCTTAGCAATAGAATAAGTAAGAAGTTCAGGGAAGGTAAGGCGAAACGGTGGCATGAACAAAGTGAAGAAATCGAAAAAGAAACGATTGTCTGAAGGACTGACTCCCCATATAGAATAGTCAAAACAACTTTCAATGAAATTAAAAGCAATGGCAGTAACATTAACAGTATAGAGGGAATTCCACTGTAAACTGAATAGGAGAGAGCGGATGGTTGGAAAGAGTACACTGAAGGCCTCTATGAGGGGAAGATCTGCTGAGGTGATAGAAGAAGGAACAGGAATAGATATAGTAAAGATAGAGGATCCAGTATTATGGTCAGAATTTACAAGAAGTTTGGAAGACTTAAAATTAAATAAGGCAAAAGGGATAGGTAATATTCTGTCACAATTTCTGAAATCACTGGCGGAAGTAGCAACAAGACGACTATGCAAGTTGGTGTGTACAAAATGCGAGTCCAAAAACTGCAACAGCTGACAAGTGAGAGAATTATCGTACAATCAGCTTAACAGCTCAACCATCCAATTTGCTGACAAGAAAATATACAGAAGAATGGGGAAGAAAACTGCTGATGTGTTAGGAACGGTAAAGGCACAGAGAAGTAGTTCTGAAATTGCGTTTGACAACGAAAGCAAGACAAAAGAAAAAATATCAAGATACGTTCACAGTATTTGTTGAGCAGAAAAACGCGTCCGACAATATCAAATGGTGCAAGATGTTAGAAATTCTGAGGAAAATAAGGGTAAGAGACAGGTAATAAACAACATGTACAAGAGCCAAGAGGAAATAATAATAGTGGAAGATAAAGAAAGAAGTGCTTGGATTAAAAAGGATGTAATACAGGAAGTCTTCCACCCCTACTGTACTTTCTGTACATCGAAGAAGCAATGATGGAAAGTAAAGTGAAATAAAAATTAGAGTTTAAAAGATATCAATGATAAAATTCTGTAATGACATTGCTACCCTCAGTGAAAGTGAAGAAGAATTACAGAATCTGCTGAATGCAATGAACGGTCTAATGGGTACAGAATATGGATTGAAAGTAAATCGAAGAAAGACAAAAGTAATAAGAAATATCAGAAACGAGAACATCTAAAAAATTAACATCAGGATTGATGGTCATGAAGTAGTTGAAGTCAAGGAATTCTGGTACCCAGCCAGCAAAATAACCAATGGCAGACGGAGCAAGGAGGACACAGGAATCAGACTAGCACTGACAAAACAGGGTTTTGTGGCTAAGAGAGGTCTACTAGACCATAATTTTAGGAAGAAAGTTCTGAGAATGTACGTTGGGGCACGGCAACATATAGCAGTGAAATATGGATTATGGGAAAACCGCAACAGGAGAGAATCTATGTGTGTCAAATGTGGTGTTAGACACGAGTATTGTATATTTGGCGGACTGATAAGGTAAGGATGAGGTTCGGAGATAAAAGGAATATATGGAAAACACTGACAAGGAGAAGGGACATGATGATAGGACATCTGTTAAGGCATGAGGGAATGACCTCCAAGGTACTAGAGGGAGCTTAGAGGGTAAAAACTGTAGATGAAGATAGAGATTATTATACAACAAATAATTGAGGATGTAAGTTGCAAGTGCTACTCTGGTAGACACAGGGGAAGAATTTGTGGAGGGCCGAATCGAAGGAGTCAGTTGACTGATGACTTAAGAGAGAAAAAAACGTGGTGCTGTTCTCATAGACAAGCTGCTTTATAAAAAGCGATCAGTACGACGCTCCAAATTCTTTGTTAAAACAAAGAAACTAAAACATCGTTTTCTAACTTAACGTTATCATCAAATACGTTACTCCTAAAACAGAGGCAACATACTGCCATTCATATGGTATTGTTTATATTTGACAATAAATGAAGAACCATGGTTTAGTGTAACATTTCAGTTACCAAACTGCGTTACACGAGGCGAACAGCAGCTGCGGAAAATGACGTGATAGCATGATAGGGTGGGGCCACTACGTTCACAACAAGGAACTAGATTCTCAATAACAAGCAGCAGCTGATATTTAGAACGTTACGTTTATCAGAGACACAACATACAGACGGGAAAATATCGTAATGTAGAGTAATGAAATTTCGAGAATACATTTGTCTAGATAAAATATTTAAGTGATTAACAATGCAAGATCACAGGTTAACATAAGCACGAAATAGGTCGCAGCAAATATGAAATGCTGGTACTTAATAACCGGTGTAACCGCCAGAATATTGAATGCAAGCGTGCAAACTTGCATGCAAAGTCTTGTGTAGGTGCCGGATTTCAGTACGTGCGATGGAGTTCCATGTGTGTAGCACTTGGTTGGTCAATACAGGGACGCTTAATGGTGGTTGTGGATGACCCTGGAGTTGTTTTACGATGATGTGCTCAATTAGATCTGCTGATCGAACAGACCAAGCCAACATCTCCACCTTCTGTACAGCATATGTGTTACAACAGCGGTACGTGGGCTAGCATTATCCTGTTGGAAATTACCCCTGGAATGCTGTTATAGCGCAACAGGTCGAGTCACCATACTGAGTACAAAACTAAAGTCAAAGCGTGTGGGATAACCACGGGACTGTTCCTACTGTCATACAAAATTTAATAGTAGACCGTAACTCCTGGTGCAGGGCTAGAGCGTCTAGCACGCAGACAGATTGGTTACAGGCCCTCAACTGGCCTCCTGGTAACCAACATATGGCCATCAGTGGCAACGAGGAACAGCTAGTTTTCAGTAGAAAACACAACAGATCTCCACTCTGCCATTCAATGGGCTCCTCCCTCCCAGTAGTGCCACGTCGCTGTCCTGAGCCCGGTCACCTTGTGACCACGCATACTCGTGACCACCGCTGCCAGCAGTCATGTGCAGTGGCCAAGACTTTCCGCAACAACGCAGAAGGAACATGCAGCTCCTCGTAGCCCTATTACACTATCTCGTGCAAACTCGAAGAGGTGTTGATAAGCAAGTCTTTGTCACCTTAAAGTCATTCTTGACTAACACAACTCAACACGTCCAAGCTGAAAGGTGAGTATCACTCACGACTGTTAGAGCGTGTATTTAAAGCGAACCTGATTTGCATCGCCGGCCGCTGTGACCGAGCGGTTCTAGGCGCTTCAGTCCGGAACTGTGCTGCTGCTAGGTCGCAGGTTCAAATTCTGCCTCGCGCATGGATGTGTGTGATGTCCTTAGATTAGTTAGGTTTAAGTAGTTCTAGATCTAGGGGACTGATGAACTCAGATGTTAAGTCCCATAGTGCTCAGAGCCATTTCAACCATTTGATTTGCATCCTTATAGTGGCGCTAGTAGCGCCATTCGTATGCAGCTGGTGCGAAATTTTAATAGACATCTTCTTTCAGACGTAGAAACACGGCTACAAACTTTTGTTTATGTCGCACAACTCGTTCTTGATGTAATTTTTTCCGTCAGTGTATGTCTTTCACAAGTACTAGCATCTCATCATAACAAAACACAGATACTTATTTAGCTTAACGCTTAACTTTCTTCTCGGTACAACAAATAAAACTTCGTTTCCGACCTTTCTGTTCAACAAACACGCTTTCGCTATACTTTCGTTTGGTTGATGGGGGATTAATCGTTTCTAGCTCTCCCTACCAAAATGGCGTGGAGCACAATGAGAGACCCATCCACCGAATTTACCACACGATTCTGTTAATTTGGTCTGTGAACAGTTAAAATCAAATTTATTGCGCAGTGGTCTCAATATATTCATCATAAATTCCAAGATGATTGAACAAGATTTCTTTAAAGAGCAAGTTGTGGAATTGGAACTGAAAAAAAGCCCAAAGCTTATGATAACAAAATCACCGTAATTACGTCTTTCAGAATGAGAGTGGTTCCTGGTTTCTAAGGACACGCACGTTTAATTTCACAGTTACGTCCGATTTCACTGAAATGTGACTAATAGCTTTGTGTCCTCGCAGGAAACTCTTTGATTAGGTTTTCGCAGACAAAAGCACAATAAACAGTAAGGAAATGAAAACTCTGAGAAAACGGCGACCTGCAACGGGTGGCCGCTCCAACGAAACGCTATTAGGCAGAACAAAATTTTCATTTAGGGACCTGCACGTATGTAACTGCATGTGCTTTGTACGTGTTAAATGAATTTCTGCTGGACTTTGCATGGTATTTAACTAACTTTCATATCGTGTATATGGTTAATTAACAACGCCTTTTAATTCCATTGTGACTTCGCTATCG